>NC_031788.1:14185590-14190768 GCF_001522545.3 Parus major
AGCTGTCCCCAGAGCTGTCCCCACAGCTGTCCCCACAGCTGTCCCCACAGCTGTCCCCAGAGCTGTCTCAGGGTGTCTGGCACCCCTTTCCTGGTGGGGACAGCTCTGGTTTATCTTGTGGAGCCCAGGGAAAGTCACTGCATGAGGCAGCCTCAGCCAGAGCTGCAGAGCCAGCTGTGTTTGGGTACAGGCGTTGCATCTCCACTTACAATACTGTTACTTTACTACTAAGCACAGACTTCTATGTTTCTTGCCTTTGCCTTCAGAAGAAAAATAGTTTCCACTGCATAAATCAAGCTATGGCCAACACGGGCTATTGTTTTGTCTATGTTTTTATGTCCCTTTTAATAATATGCATGTCAACTCTGCCATGTCCCATCTGTTAGAAAATGCCTGGATTTACACATTACCTCATTAGTCTTACTGTCTATCTGGCATTTTTTCCATCCTACAGGCTCGTAACTCCTTTTGCATCACTGATTAAATCATTTGCCTGGGCCATTAACAACAAGGCTTAGTGTTTTATACTCCTGGCTCCACAGGAGATGATGTGGGAGAGGGCTGAGAAAGGAGGAATAAGTCAATTTTTAAGCCTCAAAATGGGAATATTGGAATACAGAGGACAAGGAACATATATTTTATGGTGGCACTGTCACAAGCAAATTGAAGCCTTGGCTGGTATCTTAGCTGGGTTCCTGTTGGGTGGGGAGTTTTCAGGGGACAGAACCGCTCAGAGTGTCACAACCTTTACTGGAACAGCAGGGCACTAATAAAGCCCCAAAAGCCATGGGAGGAGATGGATCTGGCTCCCTGCCAGGCTGCTACCAGGTGGATCCAGCACAGTTTGGTGGAGCCAGGTTGGTTCCTGGGCTGTGCTCAGGACAGCCACAGGAGCTGCTGGGTGTGCTGGCACCCAGCCCTGTGCAGCAGCGCCAGGGTGGGCACAGACAGACCCCGGGCACAAGTTGAGCTTTCCGTGTATAACAGGGACTGGGCTTTTTCTGTGAACTCCAGGTCTTGTGCCACGGAGCCTCGTGAAGGTGGGACAGGGCAGACTGGGATGTGCACGCTCGTGTGCAGCCTTTCACCTGGCAGCACAGGCAGGCAGGGCAGCCTTTGGCAGGGTTTGGCCACAGGGCTGCAGCTCAGTTCAGGAGCTCCACGAAGCAGCACGCAAGGAATAAAAGTCCTGTCCACAGAGGGAAATCCCAGCGACACTGCACCTGCCTGCAGCATTGAGCCACCGCCACCTGGAGTCTGTCCACTTGGTGCTGGCACAGCTCCTCCTCGCCAGAAAAAGAACACTAACAGAGTTATTTTCTTCAGAATAATAAAACAGAGAAACAGTAACAAAGCCAAGAACATTGAGATGGTGACAGCAAGAGCCTGGCTTAAATACCCCAAAATAACATCTGCCAGAGCCTGATTTCAAAGCAGCAGCTGTTGCCTGGAATTAAAACACAAAACTTTCCAAATGGTATTAAGAGTGATAATATAAAAAACAAATCTTTAGTGAAAGCTTTCAGGTGCACAAAAATGGCTCCGTGCACACGTGATAAATGATTTCTACAATTTTTGTAATTGTATTTTTTATAACATTATTATATTTATAACGTTTTCATAATGTTAATTAATTAGTATATCTAGCAGGTACACACAATAGGAGATCAGCTGTGTCAGCCCCTTGGAGTTGGTCCAGGGGTTTCTTTGCCCCATTTCTTGTTATGTCCCCAGTTCTGGTGGAAAACAAGATGTCCTTGTCAAAAATTATCTTCTTAAGAGTAAGACTAAACAGATTTTCAAGAATGTGTTAGTAAGGGTTAGCTTATTGTGAGAAAAGACAGGAAAAGTACAAGAAACCATACAAGTATAGATTAAAAATCTACAAAGCTACAAATATATGAAAAATACATAAAAAGCTAAAAAAACTTCAGTCATCACAGACACTGCACTGCAAACACAGAGACTTAGTGATTGTTACTTTCTTCTTCAAAAGAATTTTTTTAACAGTAACATGCTTTTCTTTGAGAAACTGTCCAAGCCCCTCCAAATTTCCCATTTTACATCTTCCACCATATTCACATAAAAGGAAATCAGCTGCAATTGCTTTCTGCAAACAGCACATTTGGAAAGGGATACAAGATCCAAGTGGGATTCTGCTGAGAATCCCAAAATTCCTCCAAACTTGGAGGGAGAAGTCTTGGAAGAGAAAGATGAGCCCTGCAAGATGCACTCCAGAGCCCTTCTTCCAGGCTGCCTTTTGCAGGGACTGAGCCTGGTCCCACATTTGTTTCAAGATCATTTCTTTGGGAATGACTTTTTGGTGCAGGGGGAGGAGGTTTTGCAGGAGGTGGCACTAAGAGAAGGAGACCCATTACACCCTATTCCAATCTTTGAAAATCCTCTTCTTTGAGTTTCTTTAAGTGAGTTTTGCTCAGGCTGCACACCCAGTGTATGAGGAAGAGTGGTGGTCTGCCACTCATGGGGGTGCAGTGGCACAGGGAGGGGTCCCACATCCTGTGACCCCCTGCCCATGGAGCCAAACCCACCCAGCGTGGCCTCAGCCACTGCTCTTGGCAGCCTCTGCTGTCATTTGACAAAGCCACCCTGCTGTTTGTTACTGTTTGTGTTGCTAATGTTTTGGTAATTTTCAAGAGTTGTTTTGAGAGATTTGAAAGGTAAATTGTCAGGAACTCCGTGCTCTCCCATGGAGTACTGAAACAATCCAGGAGCACAGTTTTGCCACTCATTTTCTTCCTTTGTATCATCATTATCACTCCCTTTGGTAACTGGGATCTTTAGTAGCTTCATGGTTTAACTGGATTTTGGAGCAAAACCTAGAGGTGTAGAAGGGGATGGATTTGATTAAGACATCTTTAAACAGAACCCATCCCCACCCCCCTCCTGCCCTGCTGACAAAGTATGTGTGGGTTTTTATTTGTTTTCCAACAGTATCACCTCTTACATGTGGCAGCTTTAATACAGCCAAGTAGCTCTTCTCGTCTCCAAAAGCAGGGTGTCAGCCAGAATGCCCCAGTTTGTCTGGTTTGACATCCAACTTGCCCAAAGCCAGTCAAGCTTAGCTGCTGCAGTAGCAGCTCCACGTCTGGCTTATCCACCCCAGAAAAGGACAGCCTGTCCCCAGCCTGCTGCCTGCAGGAAAAGGATCTGTTCCTGGTAGTGCTGATCCCAGGAACGCTCCCTGAACAAATCCACTGACTACTCAATAGACTGATAGAGGTATTTTTGCCCAGAGGACGGCAGAAACCTTATGTCAGATTTCAATCTCATGAGACATTGCAAAACAAGCTAATTCTCTAGAATACTGCAGGGAACAGGATATAAGCAGCTTAGTTAAGGAAAAAAAAAACCACCTGCATTTTTAGCACCATCTTTTCTGTGGTTCCCCAGCCAGGCCAGATGAGGTTGGCCAGCACAGCACAGAAGTTCAGGATTCACTATTCCCATCTCTTTTTTTGCCTTGTGCTTTCAGTGGCCACTGCTGAAAGTTGCAGTTTAGGAATTTCCATTCCAGGTGGAAATACTTCAGGAACTGGCTGTAATTTTCATGTAAATTACACAACTGCATCTTGCAACCCTTGAGTTTAAGCACAGGAAAAGCTGGTACCAGAGCTGAAGCAAGTTTTTGGTGTGTGCCACAGGCCCCAGCACCACAGAGAGCAGGGGTGCCCCCAGGCACTGCTGTTCTTTAAACCTGGCTGGGAATGTTTTGGTTCCAGCTTATTTCCACTCACCACCGATATAATTAAATAATCTCTGCCCACTGGATTTATTTTTTTCATTTAAGTATGTGCCTACAATGATCAAAGGATTGTTTCATGTGGTGGGGTGAGCAAAAGAAGCTCTCAAGGTCAAATCCAAAACAGCCTAAAGACTCTGGGACTTTGACCTCCAGTAACAGCAATGAGCCAGGAGAAGATGAGCAGCTCAGGAACTAGAAAATGAAGCTTTTGAAGCCAATAATGCCCTCTGGCAGTGAGCAATCAATTGAGAAAGAAATGGAAAAGAGGGAGAGTGAAAATAAGTCAGACCCTTTGCCTGGCTGCAGGAAAGGCAGGACATTCAAAAATAGAAAGCAGCACATTTTTTTCCTTCTTTCTTTCCCAGGGGAGAGTGGCCATGGGAACAGACACGCTTTGTGCCTCACAGAGGGGATGCAGGAGAGACCAGCTCGACACAACCTGCAGCGGGTTAATTGGGACACATGGCTCCAGTGTCACTGCCCTTAGGACTCTTTTTCTTTCCAAGAAATAAAGGAAGACAATTAGCCAATATTAGCTGCTCTGAGCAGTCTGGCCGTTCAGGACTGCCGTGGGAATTGCCAGCTCATTCCATGTAACACATGGAGAGAGAGCCCTCAGCTGCCAGGGATGTTCATTCACATCTGTGCCAGACTGCAACCATTGAAAGGTTATTCCTACATCCCTTGGTAATTCTTATAAACTTATTTCCCTGGCACACTGAATGCTTTTTCCCTTATTATTTTGCCTTCTTTAAACAGCTCACAGTCTGGGCTGGATTTGTCTTCCCCCCTCAGCAGTGGGTTTGTGCTGGTGCTGGGCTCACCCTGTGTCTCATTTCCAGACCTGCTGAGCAGTTTTCCACCAGCCAGGTCCCCAGGCAGCAGGTGACTGTCACAAGTGCTGTCAGGGAGGGATGCTGGATGCTGTGTGCATTGAAAAGCCGTGTTTTAGTGCCCACATCCTGCCCTGTTGGGGTTTTGTGCTGCACTCGGGATGAAGCCGAACGGCAGCAGAGGAACAGGTGCCCGTTCTGGGACGTGTGGAGAGTTGGGGGCCCCTGGAAGCGCTGCAGGGAGCTGAGGTGACCCCCCTCAGCAATCAGCATTTGCAGTGGTCTCAGCAGTTTATCCCGAGGGCAGAGCAGGGAGCTGAAGCATCTGCCGGAGCTCCTTGGGGACAGACAGTGCAGCCTGCTGCGAAACGGAGCCTTGGCAGGGCTGGAGGCTGCGCTGACCCTGCGGCTCAGGACACGGCTCTCGGGGCTCTGCCAGCACCTGCAGGTGGGTGACACAGCCCTGCAGGTGGGTGACACGGCCCTGCAGGTGGGTGACACATCCCTGCAGGTGGGTGACACAGCCCTGCAGGTGGGTGACACAGCCCTGCAGGTGGGTGACACAGCCCTGCAGGTGGGTGG
>NC_031788.1:14190860-14193585 GCF_001522545.3 Parus major
GCCCTGCAGGTGGGTGGCACAGCCCTGCAGGTGGGTGACACGGCCCTGCAGGTGGGTGGAACATCCCTGCAGGTGGGTGACACGGCCCTGCAGGTGGGTGACACAGCCCTGCAGACACCGGCCCTGCCCTGCCCCAGCCCGGGGCTGTCCAGGGGAACGGGCTGGGCTTTTGTGCCGGCCTGAGCCAGAACATGCAGAGCAGGCTGGAGCTGCTCCCCCCCAGTGGGAGGATGGGGATGAGGATGCCTCCCCTGGAAGCACAGATGAGTCAGGCAGGGCCCTGCTCTGAGAGGAGAACTGCGGGCCAGGAGCGTCCAGCAAGTGCAATGACATTTCAGGGCACAAGCAGAGAGCAGAAGTGACCCCGGGCCCACGCTGTGTGTGCTCTGCAAACAGCAAAGCTGTGGCGCTCTCAGAGCGCTCCATGTGTGACAGAACAGGACCGGGAGCCTGACAGAAGATCCCCAGTTTCCCAGGACATCAGAACTGCACGTTTCCCTGGAATGACATGTCCTGTCTTTGCCAAACAAAACTCAGACTCTTTCATGTGCTTCTCTTAATATTAGTGTGTGTTTGTTTGGCAGATAGTTACTAGGATGGTTGGTAGGGTTTTTCAAAAAGGGGCACTGGGTATTATTATTCATGGATGGAGGTGGGGGCAAGAAAGAAAAACGGCACTAATGGAGCCAACAAGTTCAAGTAAGGTTCAACTTTGCTATTCCAAAATCTGCTGCTATGATAATGAGCCAGTCCAATCAGCTCAAATTAAGGGCTCAGGAAGGCTCAGCCCTTCAGAGAAGTACATTCATGACAAGATTAATTTCTACCACCCAGTGTATAATGTGGCAACATCCTATACTAACACAGAAACCCAAAATTTAAAAAAAAATAAAAATAAAAAAAGTAACTGAAAAATGCACTAAAACTCAGTGAGGTGTATCATTTCCCTTAATCTTCAATTCTGCTCTTTGCTATTCTCCACTTGGATTAAAATAGGATGGACCACCTGGCACTCTTCAGCTGCCACTTGCAGGAAAGCTTTCTCTTCCCCTCCCCTCTCTTCAATAAACCTTCACTAGAAGGCAGAACATCTGGATTTTCCAAACAGTTTCAGGTGACTTTTATTAAGTGCAAAATATCAGCAAGCCAACCACTAAAAACCAAACAGCCCAACCCCTCCAAGAAACGAAAAAGCCCTGGCTCTGCTCCCTATGGAAATGGCCAGTGGGGCTTTATGTTCCTTTTCCTTCTGTAAATGCACTTTTCAGGGAGAAGAGAGCAGGAAGGGCTGCTCTGGTGCCTGCTGGGAGCACACTGGGACGTAGGAAAGGCTGGCAAAGCTGTGGGAGAGCCAAGGGCTGTCCAAGCAGCTGTTTATCCCTTGTGCCTTGCAAAGGTTTGTTCTCGTGTTAATGCCCAGAAGTCAGCAAGCATGGAGTGAATATTCCCAGACTTCCAGCAAACACTTCAAAGAGTTTGAGCATTTTCTGAGCTCAAACTGAGTTTAAAAATACCTCAAAAGCAACACAACAATAAACAAACAAGCAAAGAATGAAATAAGTAAAAAAAAAAAAAAAGAAAAAGAAAAGGCACCCCAACCAAGAACCAAGTACACATCTTCACTGTTCTGTTTCATCCTCTATATTTAGAGCTTGAGTGCATCAAAACTCTCATAGTGAGGCAAGATCAAACTCTCTTCTTCAACTGCTGATCAGAGCTGCCTTTTCTTTTATGTTCACACAGATTTGCTGTCCACTGGCTCTACTCACCACTTGCTATGGCCCCATGCTAATATGAATGATTTGTTGCCAAGGATTAGTTTTCAGCTGCTTTTGTAAACAGTTTGTATAGAGTTGTTGCTATTTATTAAATATGTGACATCTAATCCAGTGTGGGGTGCTTATAAAGGGAAGAACCATCTATACTTGAGATTAAAACACTTCATTGGCTTTGTGCCAATGCTGGCAGCGAGGGTTCCATGCTCTGCTCTAGGGAAAAGCCTTGGGAACGCTGCCTTGGGAAGGTGGATTCCTGCACCAGAGTCCTTTGTCTGACACAAGGTCTGACTGCCAGACAGGAGGAGGGCTGTGGGCATGGGGGAGAGCCGAGAAGCTGACAAGAAAGCAAAAGGTTTTAGTAGAATAAAGAACTAAGAGCTGGGAAGGTGCTGAGAGATTGGAGTGATCCTGCAAGTGTTCCCCACCACCTGCAGAGGCTTCCTAAGTCTCTTTTGAAAAAAGAATGTCAATATTCAATTTCATGACCTGCAGCAGGAGCCCAGGGACAGCAGCAGCCCCAGGGAGCTGAAGTCAGTCCCTGGGAACAGTCCAGACACACGGACACACATGGACACACGGACACACACGGACACAGGGACACACAGACACACGGACACACTGACACACAGACACCCGGACACACAGACACCCGGACAGACATGGACACACACGGACACATGGACACACAGACACACACGGACAGACACAGACACCCGGACACACAGACACACACGGACACATGGACACATGGACACACTGACACACACGGACACAGGGACACACAGACACACGGACACACTGACACACAGACACCCGGACACACAGACACCCAGACAGACATGGACACACACGGACACATGGACACACAGACACACACGGACACACGGACACATGGACACACTGACACACACGGACACACAGACAGACACAGACACCCGGACACACAG
>NC_031788.1:14193682-14204890 GCF_001522545.3 Parus major
GACACACACAGACACACACGGACACACACAGACACACGGACACACGGACACACACAGGCACACACGGACACACGGACACACACAGACACACGGACACACGGACACACAGACACACAGACACACACAGGCACACACGGACACATGGACACATGGACACACGGACACACAGACACAGACACACACGGACACACGGACACACGGACACACAGACACACAGACACACACTGACACACACAGACACACACAGACACACCCAGACACACGGACACACAGACAGACACAGACACACCCAGACACACGGACACACTGACAGACACCTGGCTGCCAGGGCCATGCCGGTGTCAGGCACGTTAAACAGGACAGGATATTGCCCCTGCCTTTCTGTCTCCAGGGATTCTCTGTTCCTGAAGGCTCCCCTGTCTCTTCAGAACGTCATTAATGTGGCTGATGCTGGTAAAACAGTTCTGGAAAAAAAATCTTAAACAGGTCATTGTGTTTTGCAGACAAAAAAATCACTTGAGCTCTGTTCTAATTTCCTCTCCATGTGGCAACTCAGGATGGTATCAATGACTGCAGCAAGACTAATTATGCCTTTTGGTGGGAAAGCGGCAGTGGAACTGGTTTAGTCTTCCAAAAAAATTCTACACTATAATATGCAGGACTAATGCGCCTCAGATTTGAAAAGAATTAATATCAATTATTCTCATGCATATTCATGAGAGGAAGACTGGTTTAGCAATCAAGCTAATAGTTTTTGCTTAATTACATTTAGTTGATTTCATGCTATCTTGGCACATTCCTGATTGAATTTAACCATTAAAAAAAACCCTCCCACAACTACTCCTGCAAACACCAACACTTTGAGCTCAGCATCCCCTGTAAATAGTGTCTGAGGCTGAGCAGACTGCTTTGCATGGTGGGTGTCGATCACGAGCATCGTCTCTCCCTGGTGAAGGGTAAAATCCCAAAGGCATCTTAAGAGCTGTTCCCAAACTCTCACCAGTGCTGAGGTGGAAGGCAGTCTTTATTTTTGCTTTATATTTTTGCTTTACTTATTTGCCTTTTCTGAATCCAAACCTCTGTTTGGACAGGTGGTGGGAATGGGAGATGCACCTGAGAGGAGAGCCCCACACTAGAGAAGGTTTTGTCAGTGCAGGGGTCAGAGCTGGCCCCGGAGCAGCTGCTGAGCAGGGATGCAGGGCAGGTGGGATGCTCTGGGCACAGGGGGAAGCTCCAGCCGGGTCTTGCAGGGAAAGGCTGGGCTGTGCAGTGCCACTCTGCCATCCCGACCTCTGTGCTCCGAGAGCAGCAGCTGCACAGCACAAAGGGCAGGAATGTGTGAGCAAGATGAAGACAGCAGAGTCCAAGAGGCTGGGAAAGGGGGTTGATGGTGGCAGCAGTCTCGAGGGAGACCCCGGCTCAGCTGGAGAATGGCAGCAAGGTTTGTCTGCAAGGACGTGCAGGGAGGACACACAAGTGCTCTGGGTGTGTCCAGGGCTGTGGGGGTGCCCAGCCTGGGTTCCAGGCAGCCTCTCCAGGCATCAGGGGCTGGATGTCTCCCAGCAGTGCTGCTTGCTGGGATTGCATCATCCTGGGCACAAGGCAAGGCCAAGAGAAAAACGGGAAACTTCAGCTTCCATGTGCCACTCATTTGTTTTCTTTTTTTGATTTCCCCCATGCTAGCAGCAGCAGAAATAGGACATGTTTCCCCTCTCATCCTCTCTTGAGAGCTGTCACTGCACTGATGTCTAAAGGCAGTGCATGTCTTTCAAGTTTGCCTTTTCAGTATTTTCATTCATCTATAATTCTCTTCTCCAGCACACCATTTGCATCTGGGCTTTGCTCTGAAAGAAGACTGACACCATTTATCATTTAATGGGGTTTGATAGCTCTCTGACAACTAAACATGTTCTTAAGAGTATTAACGAGTTTACAGCCAGCTGTGCCTGAAGGCAACTTTCTGCCCACTATACCTTAGTCAGCAGCAGTTGTAGCTGCAGCTCTTTGGGTGCCTGTGGCAAACAAAGCATTGACACAGAATCAGCAGAAGCGTTGTATCCTCTTTTAAACTAAACAGGCTTACTCTCTCAACAGATAAACTTATTACAGTTATAATTGAAATCAAATAATTAAGCATTATTCAACCTTGGCTTTTCCAGGCAAATGTCAAAATTAAGATCTCATATGTTCCAAAGCAAAATATAAGTGGCTTTATCTTGATTTTGTTTTTATGGATGTTCTGCTGTGCAGTAGTGCTTGCAGAGGAGTGTAGGGGTTTGCCTTCCTGGAGATGGAGCACACAGTGCCTGGGGCAGCACAGGGAGCTGAGCTGTGGGGCAGGGGCCCCTCTGAGCTCCGAGCTCCTGGGACAGAGCGTTCCCAAGGACCTGCAGGGGCAGTGCCTTGGAGTGACACATAAAGTGCCAGGTCAGGGAAAGCTCCTAAGCAGAGGTTTATACTCCACAGGAACCAGTAGGACTTAAGGGGTTTGGAGATTCAAGGTCTTACGTTACATCTTAACATCCTTCCACGAGAAAAAAAGCGGATTAAAGGTTCTCTGTACTTGCCTTGCAAATATTCCCCACTTTGGCCTCAACTTGCCATGATGCAAGAAATAAGTGTTACCTTTCATTATGGCTTCAGCATTTTCTAGAAAAAACACCCTGCAAGCCCAGTGGTCAGAATCCTGATATCAGAAGTGACTGTGTTCTGCAAACTCTTTCAGTTTATGAATAAATAGGCATCTTTTAGTGAAGAGATGTTTCCTAAAACAAGTCCCTGTCAATAAATACCACAGACATGTATAGCTGCTGTGAGCAGGAGATGTTATTCCTGTGCAGAATCAAGTGGGGAGGAGATTAAGGAACTCTCCATCTGTTTCTGCACTGTGCAGCACGTGGGATATCGCTCAAAATACACTGTGCTCTCTGTTTCTCAGAGCCTGAGGAGACAGAGGCTGGCATAGGCGTGGCAGGATGGAGCTGGACAGCCTGACTCAAAGTCTATTGTAGCTTGGGAAAGCAGAGGGGCTGCAGGAAAAATCCTTGAGTAAATGGAGCATATGAATGAAACCTGGTCCTGATGCCAAATTTATTCTGCAGGCCTTGATGGAGCTAAAAAAGCACATTAGACAAAACCATTATTGAACTTCTTGATTACATAACAATTTCCTCATCGTATTTCCAAGAATATCATATCTATATTCAAACACCCTCCTACTCTCTCCCACACACCACCCCTTCTCCTTGCTATATCAGCTTCATTACTGAGTATGAAGACAGAAAAAGTATAGGGCATGTTGCCACAGCAGAGAGATCTTGGATGCTTACCCTGAGATTTTAGAGCCATCTATGGGATTGGGACAGCCAGTTCTCATAAATTTTAATGGCCTTGAAAGTCTCCTGTCTTATGCCTTTATCTCTGTTAGGGTTTTTAACATTGCAAAGAAAACAACTAAGCAATAAATATCACCAAACCTCAATGCTGGGTTAGTCCCTGCTGCCCAAAACTCACCCCTCTCTGTGCCACCTGCGGGGTGATCACACAAACTGCTGCTGCAAAGAGACTGGAAACTTCTGAGCAGGGAGGAGCCCTCTTCCCCCAGGGATGAGCACAGACCTTGCCAGCACAAAGGAGGAATCTCTGGGGCCACTCTCACCCAGCGAGCAGGATCAGGCTCAGGGCAGGTGGTTATTTCCTGAAAGGTGCCAGGTAGAGGTGGCCTGCCTTGTTTCGGGGAGGATTTTGGAAGAGGTGGGGATTAAAAGCTTTGCCAGCATGGCACATCCATCTTGCTTCAGGAAACAGCAGTTGCACAGACTGGCTACGCTTGCTCCCAAAATCAGAGTGCTTGTCTCATTTGCATGTGTAATAACCAGCATGTGTGTACAATCATGCTAATCACTTTGAGGCAACTGCTTTAAATTCATCCAGAACCCTACCCGTCCTTGGGTTGTTTATCTTCCACAAAGGAATCACAGCAGCAATCCAGAGATTCACTCCACAAAAACCTTTGTGAAAGGGCTGATTTAGCAGAGAAGTTTTTTCCTGAAATCCTGCACATACTGAAATTTGCACCACAAGCCAAGGCCATCGTTAGGAGCCCTTCCAATACCTTCTACAAGTAACCTGGTAAAATAAAGTACCTGAGGGGATTTTCACAATTGCTGGTGTATTGCTACAGGTGAAACGCAAGAGTAAATACAGAAGCAAGGAGGAAGGGGACTGCAGAGCTTCTTTTATGCAAGCTGCTAGTGAAAGTGGTCTGAAAGTTGTGTGGGGGAAAGACCAATGTCAACCCCTGTCAGCTTTATGAGCAGCTGAAGGGATGCTGTCCAGTCCAGCCTGGTCTGTCGGGGCTCCTGTCTTCAGCTCACATGGAGTCAACACGTGGGGAACACTCGTCATAGTCGTGGCTCCACAATACAGGGACTCCTGCACCTGCCTGTGTCACAAACATGTCCTCACACCACCCATTTTAGCTATTTGTGACTCCTGACTTTTTCCTATGCTTCTGAATGTTAGGCTGCAAGCTTTTCCAGTTTTAGTTATATGTTTTATAGGACCAAATATGGCCATCCAAGACAGCAGCTCTGGATGTTCCTGCAGGGATGCTGGAGGTGCCTTCCCCAGTCCCAATAAACAGCCCACATATGCCAGATAGGCCAGCAGCCAGACCTGGGAGAGGTACAGCTTGCTCTGTTAGTGGGAACATGGACATTTCAGCAGCACTCACAAAATCTGACAGGCCTCTGATGCTGACCTTTCCCATCCCTGTTCCTTCTGCCAGTCCAAGCCTGAGCTCTAGGGACCTTCCTGTGCCTGAGCCTGTTCACCCTCAGCTCTTTGATTGCCCATCCAAAGTTCTCATGAGCACAAGGCCATGTTCAGTGCCTTGTAAGGAACCATGGAGATCAGTGCCACAGGAGGAGGCCCTCTCCCATGCTTCCTTCCATTTAATGCAGCTGTGAGCAGTGGGACAAGCAGTGAGATTTGGGGTCAGTGCTCTAGACCAGGGACCACAGGTGCTTTTTTACACTGACTGGAAAAAAGATTTCCAGTTTTGTAAGAGCCGGAGCCTCATGCACTGCAGAGGGATTGTTTCTGCTCAAGTCCAAATTGGTCCCATTAGATTTTCTTGTTAAAGAGAAGTGAACTTGGAAGAGTAAAGGGAGGAGGAAAGGCCAGGAATGGAATGAAAAGGCTGCCTGGGATGCAGAGCATCCCTAGAGGCCTCCCTGGGAGTGTAAATGTCTTCCCTTCAGCTTTCTGTCTCTCATTACTGACAGTGGAAAATACAAGAGCTGCCAGGCTAGAGGTTCAGTTCAGCCAAGATGGAAAACCTTATTAGAGAGACAGATGGTGATTTCTATAATCTGAAATCCCAGACTGTAAATACTTCAGGACAGAGCCCTGTGCAACTGAGCAGTGCTAAAGCCTGACAGCAACAGCTGGATCCAGTTTTCTGTGTACAACTGCTTCATGGTGGCTTTTAGTGGATGCTTGGTGCTACCAGGTCAAAGTATCTCTTACAGAAGGAAAAGGATTTCTAAACCCTGCTGGAGACTCCTCTCTTAGTTTTACGTACTTTCCAATTGAAAAGTACCTTGAATAACTGAGGACAATCAATATTTAGAAGTTTTTCTTAGCCTAAGATTCCCAAAGATGTAGTTGCAGTAGATGAGTAAGGGGGAATATCTGTATCTTGGGAGCACAAGTGACATCGTGCTGCAACTTGTGGGAGAGATTATAAATGTATATCTCTGTTTGTTGCTTAGCTTTGTGACTAAATCTCCTAAACCAAAATCAAATTTTACCCTTAGATCTCTCAGTTTATTTATTTATATTCATCTGGCATTGCCTTGATCTTCAAAGCAGGAGGGCATATCAAAGGAAACTGAAGGTTTGACACCAATTACTGCTGCTGGATGCCATTCACTGAATAAAGATGGAGTGTTAATATTTACACTGAAAGTGAAGGAGATAAAACCCAACAGGTACATACATCTAAGCCCTTCTGTGTATAGTGGGCAGAGATAAGCCAAGCAAAACTAATTGAAATTACCATTGCAAACATCCCAAACACCTTCAGAAATGATGGGTTGTAAATGAAGAAATGACAGCAAAACCACCAAAAGAGCCTTCTAGGGAAGCAAATCAGGCTCTCTGCTTCTCAGGGGGAGCACCTGGTCTCCAGGAGATGGTCTTTTGAAACAAACCACCATGCAGACGTAATTAACACCTAGATTTCCCCACACTTCACCATGAGACACTTGACTTACATTTTATTCTCTTAAGTTTGAGACACATGAAGCCTCCAGTGACTGGACTTCCCCTGCTTGGCTGTCTTAGTGTTGTCCAATTTGGTTTGCTCAGATGCTTGCTCTCTCCTCCAGAAAACTCAAAATGGCTTAGAAAGCTTGGTGAAGTTTTCATGTTTTTCACAACCACCAAGAATCAAGTTAGTGATGAGTCATTAAGTGTGTATTATTTGTATGCTTATGTAGTAGAATTGTACACTCAGCTCTATAATTAGCCATCAGCACCCCAAATTACAGCAGTAACCGTTCATTAAATGGTGGACATTGCTCTGATTGAATCATGTACTCACAATTGCATTCCTTCTTGCTTAAATTTCAGAGCTTGTTGTCCAGATGGGCCTTGTTGGGCACCTAATTGGTAGTTAATCAAAAGTTCCTGCTGTGAACTGCTTCACAGCCCTCCTGGCATCCTAGCTGTTCCTTACATGTTCCTTGACTATGTGGAGATGAAAGCACAGAAGTCGAAGTAGATGCTTTATCTCCTTCATGCATCTGCCATAACTGAAACAGCTTCCAAAATAAACTCGGTTATCTGTCTTCTGTCTACTGAGCACAATGGGTCTTGCAACATGTGAGTGAAAATACAGCCATGCATTAACGGCAGCGAGAGACAGCGTTGTGTATTCTGAGATTAACTCACTGTTTTCTTTCTCCTTTCCAGATTTTGGCAATCATTTCCATCATGTTTATTGTACTATCTACAATTGCCTTGTCCCTTAATACACTTCCTGAACTCCAAGGCGTGGATGAATTTGGGCAGACCACAGATAACCCCCAGCTCGCCCACGTGGAAGCGGTGTGCATCGCGTGGTTCACGATGGAATACCTCCTGCGCTTCCTCTCCTCCCCTAAGAAATGGAAGTTTTTCAAAGGCCCGCTCAATGCTATAGATTTGCTGGCTATCTTACCCTACTATGTTACTATCTTCCTCACAGAATCCAATAAAAGTGTACTTCAGTTCCAAAATGTACGAAGAGTGGTCCAAATATTTCGGATTATGAGGATACTCCGGATTCTAAAACTCGCCCGGCACTCGACTGGTTTACAATCCTTGGGGTTTACACTGAGGAGGAGTTACAATGAACTTGGATTACTCATCTTGTTTCTGGCTATGGGCATTATGATCTTCTCCAGTTTAGTGTTTTTTGCAGAAAAGGATGAGGATGATACAAAATTCAAGAGCATCCCTGCTTCTTTCTGGTGGGCAACAATCACCATGACAACAGTAGGCTATGGAGACATTTACCCTAAAACTCTTTTGGGCAAAATAGTAGGAGGACTGTGCTGCATTGCTGGTGTGCTGGTGATAGCTCTTCCCATCCCAATTATTGTCAATAATTTTTCAGAGTTTTACAAAGAGCAGAAGAGGCAGGAGAAAGCCATCAAGCGCAGGGAAGCTCTTGAAAGAGCAAAAAGAAATGGCAGTATTGTTTCCATGAACATGAAGGATGCCTTTGCCCGTAGCATAGAGCTCATGGACATTGTGGTTGAAAAGAATGGAGAAAGCATAGCCAAAAAGGATAAAGTTCAGGACAATCATTTATCTCCAAGCAAATGGAAATGGACCAAGAGAACACTCTCTGAAACTAGTTCTAGTAAATCTTTTGAAACTAAGGAACAAGGATCCCCAGAAAAAGCCAGGTCATCTTCAAGTCCCCAACACCTGAATGTCCAGCAGCTTGAGGACATGTACAACAAAATGGCAAAGACTCAGTCCCAGCCAAACCTTAACACTAAAGAGTCGAGTCAAGCTGGAAAGCAGAAGGAAGAGCTAGAAATGGAAACCCTTCCTGGCCCCATGGTGCCGCTGCTGGCAACTCGCACTGACGGGATCATTGACATGAGGAGCATGTCCAGCATCGACAGCTTCATCAGCTGTGCGGCCGAGTTCCCCGACACCGGGCGCTTCTCGCACAGCCCGCTCACCGCCCTGCCCTGCAAGGGGGGCATCAACATCATCCAGGAGCAGGGCAGGCCGGAGGGGAGCAGTGCCAGGTATGTGGAAATGAACCCTAGCTCTGAAAGCAGCCACCGTTCTGCTTTCTTCATTGACAGTCCCAAAAGCTCCATAAAGGCCAGTAACCCTTTAAAGCTAAGATCTCTGAAAGTTAACTTCATGGAAGAGGACACCAGCACATTGGTACCATCATCAAATGTACTGAGAACATACCCAGACCCTCTCAAGAGCCGGGGAGCTACTGCTGCTGCCACAGATGCTTCCTTACTCTCTGACAGGTCTCTCATGAGCCCAGAAACCTCGATCTACACAACTGCGAGTGCAAGAACGCCCCCAAAGTCACCGGAGTCCCAGGCAGCCCTAGCTTTCAACTTCCATGATGCTGGTATACACAAATACATAGATGCTGACACTGATGATGAAGGTCAGCTGATGTATGATTCAAGTCCGCCTGGAAATGGGAGTCCCAAGTACAGTGTTGCAAACAGTGGCTATCTAAAGCAAAAGGACCATGTTTATAGAACAGAGAAGAACCATCTGGAAGCTGCTGCTTTACCCACCTCCCCTAAGCTGATAGGGCAGAACTGCATTTACTCTATGGAAGGTATCACTGGAAGAACCCACGGCAATCAGGAGACTGTCAGACTAGAAAATCACATTTCTCCAGAAGTCCATGTGTTACCAGGCAGCGGAGGACATGCTAACACACATGATCAAAGCATCTGAGGTGGGGTCTGAAAGAACTTACTGAAAGTTTAAAGGAATACCTTCACAGTCAACACAAACAAAAGAGCTTCTGCATGGCATGAACTTGGCTGAAACAAGCCACCTGTTTCTAAAAGTCTGGGGGAGGTCCAGTGTGGGTTTGTGAAAATGTCCTTCTCTGAAACAACTCTAAAGACATTGCCCACATCAGTCAAAAAAATGATTGCAAATCATGATCACACATTGATCTCCTTTCATGTTGTCCAGTGAAGCCAATGTGACCAAATATCCATCCATTCCCCTTGAACGCTAGAGCTCCTTTTGGAAATATTAACATCTGATTTGCATTAGTTCCATAAAGGATGCCAAGGCAGCCAGATTTGAACTCTGGAATAAATTGCTGGGGTTGGTATAAAGCTTTCAAAAACACAATGATCACTGCTTCAGGGCAGCTGTTCCCCATCTACAGCTTTCTCTGATGGATATAATGTTTAAAGGTAACAGGGAACACTTGCATTATTGGAAAATCCAAGTGAAAAACGTTTGAAACAAATAATGGTCTAGAGAAACCAATTATTAAAATGCTCTTTGTGTGTTTAACAGTCCGATATCCTGTAGGACCTGATGTTTTCATTTGAAATATCAGCAGGGTGAGTTGCACCATTTGTATCTAATTCCAAACATGCCCCAAGACATAGTGAGACTTGCGCTTACCCTCTGCTAAGAGCCGGTTCGTGCCCAGGGCCATCGCGTGGCCCGTGGGGAAGGTCGGAGGAGCCATGCAGGAGCAGGACGCTCCGGGGCCCCGCGGCAGAGCCCAGCCCGGGGCTGGAGGAGAGCGCGGCTCTCGCCCTGCCCGTGCGGCCCCGGCTCCGCTCCCGCCGGGGCCGCAGCACCGGAGCAGGTTGGTGCGAAGCTTTTTGCGCCCAAGCAGCGCAGTGAAAGATATGCAAGTGTTACATAAATATGCAAAAAGAGGGATTCGTTAGTGACCCGCCGCAGGCCTGGCTGTGCTCCCTCTCGCCAGGAGGTCGGGCAGGAGAAGCTCCTGCCGGGCAGTGGCACGAAGCAGCTGCGAGAGGCAGGAGAATCAGGCCTGACGTTTAAATAACATCCAGTCATTTTTAAATGAAAGAAAATAAAGAGGAAAGAGAAAAAAAAAAAAAACTATCTGACCATTTTAAGTGAACAGAACTAGCAGCCACCAGCCTAGGTTTTTAAAATACTATTGTTTCAATAAAGTTATGTCAAATTGTGTAGGAAATAATTTGTCTTTGGTTTTTAATCTGGGCGGGGGGGGGAAAGCACTTTACGTTGACTTTTTGTTGTCGTTGTTGCAATGCTGGAGTAGGATAGCGGAGTGTAACAATCAAGCACTTTAACCAAGCACTACTTTAATTTGTGCCTCTTGTTGTGACTGTGATTTGTTACACGCCTGTAGCAAGTCACACCTTGTCCTGTGATAACTGTGATGGTAACCTTTTATGTTGTTCTCTGTTTCTACTGTAAAACTGAGCTGTAAATAACTCTGTCACTGAGCGTTTCCTGAGCTGTCCCTGAGCTCCTGCCGGGGTGTGTAGCAATCTGCAGGCAGCGGCTCCGGGACGAGCTGAGACACGGGACGTGGGAGCAGGGGGCACACGTGGGAGGAAGAGCCCCTGGAAGCCGCTCGAGTCCACTGCATTTTGTTCCTTCCTACTGTAAAAAGCCAGTGTTGGTTAGTCCTGAATGTAGCCGTGTGTCCGTCCCGGCCGTGCAGCACTGTCTGTAACCCGTAATAGTGAATGCAGCATGTACGGACAAAAGCAATAAGCACATTTCTGTTTTAGGAGCTAGTGTAGGTTGTGAGGATGGCTTTGCCAGGTGTCTCCTCGGCACGGAGCTGTGCCCACGCTGCAGTGACTCTGCTCTGCTCTGCCCTCTCGGCTGGCCCGTCCCGGGCGCTGGACACGGCCCAGGGGCCCGCTCGGAGCCGCCCTGGTGGCCCAGCAGGGCGAGGCCGGGGAGGAGCTGAGCCACTGCTGGGGCTGGGCCGAGGGCAGGGAGAGAGCTCCGGGCCGGGCCGGGAGAGCTCCGGGCAGGGAAGGGAGAGCTCCGGGCAGGGAGAGCCCCGGGCAGGGAGAGCTCCGGCCAGGGAGAGCTCCGGGCAGGGAGAGCCCCGGGCAGGGAGGGGAGAGCCCCGGGCAGGCCGGCGCTGGACACGGCCCAGGGGCCCGCTCGGAGCCG
>NC_031788.1:14205074-14211807 GCF_001522545.3 Parus major
CCGGGCAGGGAGAGCCCCGGGCAGGGAGAGCTCCGGGCCGGGCAGGGAGAGCCCCGGGCAGGGAGAGCTCCGGGCCGGGCAGGGAGAGCCCCGGGCAGGGAGAGCCCCGGGCAGGGAGAGCCCCGGGCAGGGAGAGCCCCGGGCAGGGAGAGCCCCGGGCAGGGAGAGCCCCGGGCAGGGAGAGCTCCGTGGCCCCACCGCGGCTGCCGGAGCTCCCCGGGTACTCACGCAGGGCCGGCCCCGAGGGTCGCTCGCTCCTTCTCCGCCCTCCCGCAGCCGAGAGCGCCGTTCCTCGGGCGGGCTTTGCCTGGGGAAGGACTGTAGGATTCGGCCATAGTAAATACAAGTGTACTTAGAGGAACCGACGTATTGCTGAGATACTGGTTAACATTGAGTCGTCACGAAAAGTAAAAAGTAACTCTCCAGTAGATAAGCTTTAAATAATGATTTATGCTGTGGCTTTCTGAGGCCACAGAGCAGCAACAAGAAATCTTAAAGAGAACAGTTCTAATACAATCTCTGTGTTTCAGTGATCAGTCATGTCTGCCATCAGCACAAACATAAAACAAAGAAAATTCAGGGAATTTTTTTTTTATGAAGTAATAGTGATTTCCAAGTTAAATATTTTTAGAGCTGATGCTTTCATGTGGAAAAAAAAGTCATATTTTACATACCGCGAAAGTGAACGTATTTAAATATAGCCATATAGTGTAGTATTTACCACACTCTCATCCAAATTGATGTATTTGGTTTATAGATGGCACTGACAAAAATGTATAAATCAACAATCCTATCATTTTTTATCTGACAGTCAACTGGTGCAACTCTCCTTGTAACCAAAGGCCCTCTGTCTGCCTTGCGTGATCACTCATGACACACACCTTATGTCATCTATTTAGTCCTACCTTTAAAGTAGCATTTTACGGAGTCACTTTTGAAAGCCAAATTCAAAAGTATCATTAAAAAAATCTTCCTTTTAAGTCTGAATAGCCAAAGTCCTATAGATTTCTTATAGAAAGCAAATAATTTAAAATTAAGCATATAATATGCTTGAAGAGCATTTCTTTCATATTTGTGTACAAAGATGTAACTCATTCTATGCCCAGTTAAAAAGGAAGTATGTTTAATTTGTTTTAATGAAATAAAGTCTGACTACAATGTATCTATATATGTGTGTGTGTGCATAATACACATATATATAATGTAAGCACTGGGAAATCTACTCTAACCTAAAGCTATGGTAGACTAAATCTGTAGTCATTGCAAAGGGAAGGCAGTGCTTCGAAAACATAGTGCTCACCAAATCCTATAGATCCTAGAAAGACAATTTAATTTTTGTTTATTTGATCCATGTTTCCCAAAGTTCATAGTGGTTGGGGAAAATAGGCAACATCTCTTGCATCAAGCTAAAGCGTATGGTTTAATCACTGATATTTGGCATTCAGGTCTGCAAATTTACTCTGCACCAAGTAGCAAGCAAGCTGACAGAGCCTCACCTGCTGCTGCAGAAGACATCATACCTGAAAGGACTCTCTCTGGATGTGTGATGTCTGCACTTGCTTGTATCTTATGCCATCAACATCACTTTTAACACATACCTATAAATATATATATAGAACATACATATATATATATGTGTGTGTGTGTGTGTGTGTGAAAGGAGAGGGTGCACTTTTCTTAACCAGAAGGCTAAAGATTCTTTGAGTTTTAGCCTTGAACAGAGGAAAAAAACAGTGACTTTGCAGTAGATTTCTCAGTGCCTTTCCTTAAAAACTTCACCTAAGCACACTTACAGAAAAAAACCCAACCCAAAACAAGAGTCTTCTATGAATCCACATTTTTCTGAAAGGTTTGAGAGTCAAAAAAAGAAGGTAGAGAAAAGGAGGAAAAAAAAAAAAAAAGCAAGTGAGAGGAAAAGAAATCCATGGAATGCACATTCCCTTCCTGAACATGCCGTGTGTCAAATGCCGGGGAATATCTGCCTGGGCAAGTCATGAGAAACACATCTGAGGTGGTCAGGTTGTTTGGCAACTATGGCTGTGATAAACTGTAGCCTTTTCTTCCCTTGCAGCTAATAAGATACACATTTCTAAGGAAAACAGTATTCTCTTCTGTAAAATTGTAATGTATTGTTAATATTTGTACCTACTGTATATTTATGTCTTGACGGAATTATGACCGGTACAGTTTATAGTAAATAACAAGGTTATGTAAAACTCATCACAAAGACAAGGTTTCTAAAGCCACGTTCTCTCTGTTGGTAAGCTCCACAGAACACTCATTCTAAAGCAAACCCTGCAATTCCTGAGTGAAGCAGTCGAGCAAAGGAGGCCGGGAGGTGCCGGTGCCCTCCAGCAAGATGGGCTTCCCTGGGGCTCCAAACCTGCCCCAGCTCCTCCATGTTTGGTCAGTCACTTCTGCACACAACAAGTGCTACCTTGGGTTCATTTGGATCATCCACCTGGGGAGAATATGGCTTTAAATAGTTCTTGAATAAAGTACAGATGTTCTAGTTACCTCTGTACCTCCTGCTTGCCATTGTGTTGGCTTTATAAGTATCTGATGTATGGAAAAGTCATGTGACTTTCATGCATTCCAGAGTAGTCTATTTTTCTGTTCAGATTTAAAAAAATTATATATATATATATAAAAATATAAATATATATCTGTATTTTTAGCAAATTTATAATAGGGCAATCAAGTCAGATTTCTTCTTTTTGTATTACAGAATAATATATTAGATGCTCTCTCAATGTTCATTTACACAGCTGATCCCCCAACCTTTTTGTTGTTGTTCTTTTCTTTTTTTCTGATAAACACCTGCAACATTCCTCCTGGACGTGCATCTGTGAAAGGGGTTTGTCTGATGTTGTCATGTTTTCGTATTTTCCTGTTTGTGGTACTTTAACCAGGGACTGGCTGTGGGAACTGAGATGTTCCCGCTGAGAAACGTGGAGCAGGCCAGACTCTGCCCTTGGTGACAGCAGGGGAAAGGTCACCCAACACCCCTGGCTGCAGTTTCTCCAGATTTACATCGGTTTTGCTGAGAACAGAAAGAAGAGACAGGTTTTGAATCTAATTGTTCTGATAGTGACATGATGGAGTTGGGATAAGCATCAAAATCTAGGCTGTTATTCAAGGCAACGACCTGACAATGCTCAGGCACCTTCAGTGAAGTTTTCCTGGATTAAAACAGAAGTCTCCAGACATTCATTTCCCACTGGGTTTTAGAATTTTTATTTTTGGTCCCAGAGAAAATCAGGAAGTGAGAAAAAACTGTGGAAGAATGAGAAATGTAAACATTCAGAAAGGGACCAGATTTTGATTTAGTTATGGTAAAACCTGTCCAGGTACCTGTATCAAATTCACAGAAATTTGATAAAATGTCCATGAGATAAATGGTCATCCTGAAGCTCTCTCATGGTCTGTTGAAGTTCAGCAGATGAAGAGCTTCATTCTAGCTCTGGACAAACATTTCCTTCTGATTTGACCCAGCAGTTTGGTCAGTGACCATGCTTTTGCCAAAGATGGACTTTTGGTTCCATTTTCTTTTGTTCTTTTGTGACATTTTCTTACATGTCCACCATAGTAGCCAATAAACCTGAAACAGATGTAATTTGGAAAGGTGTGTGTTTCAGAAAGTCCAGGTATCCCTTGAATGAAAGGAATAACCAGTAGACCCAGTTTTGCATGTGATTATCAGCAAGACCTGTTCACGAAGGAAGGTATTAAAGTTGGGTGGGATTTTTCTTTCTTAGGAAGCAATTGATGCAATAGGCTGCCATATCTATCATCAGGTGCCTTCAGAAAGCACCTTCCATGTCAGCAAGTTTGTAACAGCATAGTCAACAAAACCACAGAAAACTTCTAGTCAGACCACTCTTAACTTTGCATTCCCACACCAGGACAGGAATGTCCCAAATACCACTCAGCCCCTTGAAGAAGAGATGTTTATTTGCCAGCATGCATCTCACACCTCATGCTGATCACATTTAGGCTCTTGCACTGAAACTTTGTCTTGGCCAGGCAAAGGAAACCTTAGGAAAACTGATAGTCTGCATCCAGGATGTCCCTCCCGGTCGTTGCTGCTGTTACCTAAGCCACAAGAAGTGTCCTTTGACACCAACGGCTGGGTGCCACAAGTGTTCATATCTGTAAATAGTACTCCAAATTTTGCTTTTCGGTCTTAGAGGCTCAGAAGAGAAAGTAAAACCTTCCTGCTTCCTTTTAACTAGAAATAATACTGTTGATGCCTGTCCTGTAGGACTGAACAAGGATTAACCTTTATTTTTAAAGGGGGCTTTCCAAGACTCCAGTGACACTACCTTCAAAAATTAATAATAAAACTGAACCCCATACAAAGACCCCTCAAAACTAGAGCCTCATGAAAGCCAGGGAGCCAAATTTATACGAAATGCCAAATTCTTTGCTGCTGTAAGTTAAAGCCCATTAAGGCAAATGCAGCTGTGCCCCCTTTAGATCAGTAAAGAATTTGGACCCATATCTCTAAAAGCTAATGGAAAATTAATAGCCTTGTATGGCCTCAGGGCTGGAGGTGTCTGCCCACGGCACCTCCTTGGAAACCAGTGGAGTGAGGGAATGGGAAACAGAGGTGGGGCAGGCCTGGGAAAGGGGTGAATCCTTCAGGCAAGAGGGTGACAGTCATTCCAGGCATGACTGAGCATCCCTCCACGGCAGCTCACTCTTTGTGGACTTGGTGCCACAGGCGGCATCCCAACCTCACAGGTGACTGTCCCTCCAGCAGGATCCCAACCTCAGCCCCACAGTTCAACATTCTCTGCCCCCGGTCCAGGCACTTGCTGAAGCTGGAGGACACTGCCAGCAGATGGGCCATGGGCTACTTTGAATTGTGGCACAACCTCTGGTCCTGTTGGTAATCTACATTTAAGACCGTTCATCCATTCTTCTCTGTGTTTTTCATTTAGGAGCTCGGCCATTTATGACTTTTCTTCCTGTTATGTTGTACTGCCTCCACACATTGGCTCCTGCAACCCTTGGGATTTATTTTTTTTATATCAGTTTTGTTGGCTTGTGAGTAACATTTTTTCCCCCATTCTCTGGCTTTTTGGTGGTCAGTCCAGAAAATTACTTTTGCATTGAACCATTCCTCACTGGTGTGTTTGGGGGGAGGGTGGGGGAGCAGCATCTCCATTTGACTTTGAACTTTGAAGCCATGATACTGTATTCAGAAAGGCCAGCCACAGCTACCAACCAAACTCGCCTTCCAACAAGATTGGCATTAAAAAAATACACCCCTGCTTCCTACAGCAGAATCCTGCTCTCTTGTCAGGCCAGTGAAGCATCTTCAGAACAGGGGGAAAACATCAGCACAGCAGAGAGGCAGCGAGTGCTGCTCAGTGATATCTCCATGCCCAGGGGCTCCTTCTCCAAAAGCCCAGGACCTGCAGAGCCCCTGAGCCCAGGCAAAGGCTTCCAGTGACCTCCCCAAAGGCAGCCGTAAGCACCCATCCTCACTGAAGGATAGGAAAGCTGTGGGGGTCCTTTTAAAAAAGAAAGTGATATGTAACAACAAATAAAAACTGGAAATTGTGTTTTCTGTGGCTCTGCTGGTACATTTAGATCAAATTGTTTTTATAGCTGGAAACTGAAACTGACTGTGACCCCGAAAGGTAAGACAGGACTGGTTTCTCCATTGCCTTGCAATGAATTAATTTTTAACCTGTGCACAGTTAAAATCAATGGGGAATCAATGGGGAGGCCAGCTCAGCGTATCTGTAAGAAAGGCCACTGCTCGTGCCTGACAGCCCAGCAGACCCTGCATGCCTTGCACAATCTCCTCATTGGGTTATATTGGAATTCACTCAATTCATCTATTATCTTGGTCCAATGCACCAGCAGATATTTTCTTCCCTTTTAAGAAATGTTTCAATGCCCTGGCACTTTGGGGTCATTACAGCAACATTAGCCATATTCTAGTGTACTTAGAGTCTTACATTTTTTGTAACTTTGATTTAGTCATTCTTTGTTGAAGTTTATTGACCTCTCCAGTTGTTTCTGTAAAACAAACTATTAAAAAAAAAAAATCTGTGTCTTTATATGCATGTAATAGTATGAAACTGTGATCAATGTGTGACATTCAGAAACTGTACTGTCTTGTAAAATATGTCCAAATGTCTAAGGGTTTTAAAGAAATGGTCCCTTACTACAGCCTACAGAAATAAATAAAAAGGAATGGAAAAACTTAAAGCCTTTATTGCCCTGTTTCGTGGTCACATATACTGGCAAAACAAATACAACTCCCGTTGGCTGGCACCGAGCTCCTGCTTGAGCTCAGTGCAGCTGCCAGCAGGTTGAGACATATGTTATTGTTCATGGCTGAGGCCATGAGTCAGGAAAGCTGTGCCAAGCCTGACACCTCCTGTTTCGAGTCTGTCAGAATCAGGGCACAAACCTTCAGTCCTCTCCCTACATGGACACAGCTCACCCAGACCGTGGGACCACGGCTGGGCTGGGCACTGCCACATCTCTAGCTCCTCTGCCAGAGCAGGGGTGTGCAGCACACACAGAGTGTGAGATCCTGGCACACACACACAGAGACACACAGAGACACACAGACACACACAGTGCACACACAGACAGACAGACACACACACACAGAGACACACAGACACACACAGAGTGTGTGCACACACCTGGCACACACCTGAGATCCTGGCACACACACACAGAGACACACAGACAGACAGACAGA
>NC_031788.1:14212062-14226188 GCF_001522545.3 Parus major
ACACACACAGACACACACACACAGACACAGACACACAGACACAGACACAGACACACAGACAGACACACACACACAGACACAGACACACACACAGACACACACAGACACAGACACACACACACACAGACACACACACA
This sequence comes from Parus major, assembly GCF_001522545.3. Taxonomy (NCBI): domain Eukaryota; kingdom Metazoa; phylum Chordata; class Aves; order Passeriformes; family Paridae; genus Parus; species Parus major. The sequence goes on from NC_031788.1 coordinate 14,212,200, forward strand.
CAGACACAGACACACAGACACACACAGACACAGACACACACACAGACACACACACGTTCCCTGGCACTTGTGCTGTACCAGGAGATGAGCACCTTGATCACACAGTTGTGCAGATGCAAAACCAGGTGCAGATGGGAGAACAGTTGATGTTTGGAGACAAGGAGCTCTGGGGGTGAACATTAGACACACAGGCTGCTTTGGCTGCTGCTCAGGACAGAAATGGGCTTTCTCAGAGAGTCACTGTGGTCTTCTGCTCCATTACATTGGGTTGCTTAAATTATGCAAGTCATCTGAGCAAAGATAAGTCAAACTTCTCAGGAATGTCTTCTAAGTTCATTACATCAAATGCTGTTTTATATTGGAATGCTATTTCTGTAGGAGTCTTCAAAGCTCTAACCCCCTGATTTATGTGAACCCCCTGATTTATGGAGATCTTGATTTATGGCCATTAAAAAATGAGAAGAACAAAAACCAAGTAAGCACATGCTCTATCCACATCATCCACATGTTTGTGTGATTCTGCACTCCATGTACCCTGACAGGTTCCTGCACATACAAATCCAAGATAAAAGACTAAGGGCACTGTGCAGCTCTACATCTCACTTTATACAGTTGCAAAGGAAAACCAGAAAGTTAAATGCACAAGTGGACAAATATGACAGAAGTTGATGTATTTAATGGCATGGTTCTGCATTTGCTTGTGTTCATTTTCAGTTTAAGTCTCTGTAAGAAAAACCTAAATGATCAGATGTTTCATCACAAGCAATGACAGTCACATCTAGGAAGACTAAGGCACTGAACATGAAGAGAAGTTTACAAATGAAAAATTAGAAAGTGAAGAAATTCCTATAACATATGTCTTCCTCTTTTGCTTTCTGCTAATGACTTCTCTTGTTATTTGCCTGCCAGCCCAAGCATGCAAGCTCATGAGTTATAGCCCAGTATCTGTAATTATACTGTCCAAGGAGGTTTTCTCTATGAGTTGATTTACTTTACCGAGTCAATTAAAATAATGCTTATCTCCTGAGGTGTGGTGGTTCATAATTGTGTCCCAAATCTATAGACAGGAAATATTTTTGCCCTAGTTAGCATTCACTACAGAAATTTGCCTTGCCTTGCCTAGGCCCTTCATCCCACATCCCCCCAGCCCGTGCTTTATGCCAAGCCAAGGCACTGACTGGAGCAGGTTCAAGTCAGCCCTGTGGAAAACAGGGACCCCCAGCCCAGTCTCCAGTGGCAGCTCAGCACCAGCTGCCAGAAGTTACTGGGGCCATCACCTGTGCATTCCTTTTTCTACCAGCACCTGAGGTTTTGTACAGATCAGTGAAATGCAGGAGCTTTTTCACTCCTTTCCTCCTTCTCCAGCCCACAGTTTCAGGTACCTAGTCTCTCTGGCTCTGTCAGAAATAACCTCACCAGCTCTTCTTTACCACCTGAATGGACTTTCCTTTGATTGCTCTTATTTAGGTTGAACTAGGAATCATTTTATTTCTTTGTTGCACACCGTCCTCTAAACCACCTAGAAACCCACAATATCTGTTATTTGAGCACCCAGAGCAAGGTGATGTCTGCCTGACACCGAGCCAGGAGAAAGCCAACAATCCCAAGCTGTAATCAAACAAAAGCATCTGGCGAGGGAGTGCACACCCAAGTCAGGGCACTGAGTCCCAGCAGCTCCCCAAGCACTGGGACTCCACCTCCCAGCAGGGCAAAGATCAGCCATGGGCACTGATCTGTGCTACTTTTAATTCTTTCTTCAATTAACCCAGCAGAGTTTTCCCAGAGCTTAACTGGGCACACAGTGCTGGAGGTTGGGCTCAAAGCGCAGCACAGCCCCAGCCTGGGTTGTCCCTGCCCTCTCCGGGGAGGGTTTCTACTCCCATCTAACATCATCCTGTGGCACCGAAGCCAAAGAGGATCTTTAGGTATTTCAGTACAGATAAACATGAGAAAAGGGTCCGATTTTCAATATATTTTGATAATTTCAGAAGAGAAAGTAATAATATATATAATTTACAAGATATTTATAAAATATGAATTAGATTCTTCCATACAGCCTCCTGCTACTTACTTACCTTCCCTCCTACTTTCTGCAAGGAAATTGGGCTACTAAGAGATGCAACATCATTATTATTAAGCAAGCAAGAGCATTTAGAGGTAACTTTGCCCCAGAGTATCATTTTCAGTCATCCAGGCACAAGCTGAGACTAATGCATCACAGCAATGAAAGTTTGTGGTTTCTGGCTGGAAATACAAGTACTGAGCATTAACCTGAGTCTTGAAAAAAAAAAAAAGCAAATATGTGCAACTGCATCATTGAGCTTAATCCTTATAAAATAAAACAATTAACCCACATTGCTAATAGAATTATTTTAGATTTTTTTATCTTTTTTATCAGTATCTATACATCTATAAACATTTATTTATGTATCTATTTGTTTTATAGACACATATCTATAGATATGTATGTATATAGATATATAGATACATAAAAGATATCTAAATCTATAGAAAATAGATTTAGATTTAAAAAAATTATAATAGTTTACACTTTACTGTACCCGGTACCATTTTTCTAATTGGCAGATGGAGTTAGTAATAATTGAAGATAAAATTAATTGGTCTATGTGTTAACCCAAAATTACATAATGTAAAATGCTGTTTTCATGCCTTTATGATAATTAGTCTTAAAATGAACCACACAGTGATCAGTTTCTAGCATTGTCCAGAACAGTGGAGAGGCAAATGCTTGGGGACAGTGAGATGATCCAGGCATGAGAAAGTGTAAATTAAGAGCCATGAGGCTTGAATACAGCTATTGAATTATATACAAACTATCTGACCACTTCCCAAAGGTCTCATTGACCAGAACAATCCATGGCTTTCTCTATTTGTTTTTCACATCAGCTATTTTGGTTTCCAGTAACATTTTCAGGCAAACAAATGTTTCTGAGGCATTTCAGTATGGAGGAGAACGGCTGCATGGAAAAAGCAGACCACCAGCTGCTCCCCTGGGAATCCAGCAAAAAGGAACAGTTGATTTCTTATTAATGTAAATGAGCTCATTATCTGGGTTGCCTTCAGACTGAGTTCAGCAGTTCAGAGCCTCTATTCCAGGAAATACAGAATTTATGTAACAGAAATGAAGAGAAAGTGAAGGAAGGATTTCATAAGTGCCGACTTCCCGACTAAATACTTTTGCTATTCTGGTGTCGGGGTGGAGGGGTGGAACCTGAAATGGAATATGCTGGGCAATACCCTGAGCTGCAGGAAGATTTTATAGACACTGAGGTATTTCAAGAGGACTTCCAGGATATTAAGCACCCCATAATGTGTTGCAGTCTTATTAATATATGCCTACATCAGGTAAGGTTTGTGCAACTGATACTCTTGTAATTCCAGAATAAACTCACCAAACAGCATGTCTTGGACTTCTCTCTAGAGAGCAAAAAGCTTTAAGGCTGGGCAGTCCTTTCCACCAGGGTTGCATCTGTGAGTTTCTAGGCTGATTTGGTCATAACGTAACCATGAGGCCTGGGAATGCCTGAGCTCTGGTCCTGCACTTAGCTCTGAGCCTTTGTTCCTGAGCACCACTCAGAAAACACATTATCTGTTTTAAAAGAATGATTTATCAATGTTAGTCAGGGATCTGAGACCTATATGGTGTATTCAGAAAGGTAATTAAGAGTGTAACACCAGGTAGAAATATAACTTAATGGAAAAAAACAAAGTGAGAAAGAATGAGCAAAATTACATTAATTTTCCCATATCTCATGTTATTCAGAAATTATTTTTATTTCATTCCATAGTCCTTTTATGGAGAAGTAAACCAGAAATCTCTCACTTTTTCTTGCTCAATCCCTGTTCCTTGCCCTCCCATGGACAGTCAGTCCCAGCACCCCTGTGCAGTTCACCTGCAGAGCATCACCTGCACCAGTGCCAGGGCTGGGCAGGGCTGGGGGCACGGGGGCAGTGCCACAGCAGCACTGCAGAGCACAGCTCCAGCCTTTCTGGACCTCAGGGAAACTACAGCCTGCTGCATCCCTCTGTTGGCTCCCCCTCTGCACACAGAGAGCTGCCCATCAGCCTGGCCAGAACTGTCCCCCTCCCAGCCACTGTCACAGCTGAATTTCAGTCCAGCATCCCCATAGCACTCGCTGAGAGCTTGAAATGTTCTGTCTTTGGCCTTTTCACAGTCCCTGGCGTTCGAGAGCCAGTGCTTGGCCCCCTCCCTGTGAGGAGTGTTTCCCAGACAGCCCCATCCCTATGTGTGGCAAAAAATTGCAAACTCTGTCTCAGCAATGAGGGATTTTATAGCAGCTGAGGCTGAGAGGTGCCACTGCCCAAGTCCAGCCCATGGAATGCTCTCTGCTTCTGAAAATTAACTTCTGAATGGCCAAAACAGGATGCAAGTGACCCCCTTCAAGACTGATGCCAAGGTGAAGATGCCAGGAGGGGCTGGGGATATTCCCAGGGGTATACCCTGAGGAATATCTGGGATATTCCCCAGACTTCCAACTCTCAGGCTGCTGTTTTAACTATTAAACACTCTTCCAGGATGGGGAAGCTAAAAAACCTCTATTGGAATACTGAGTCCACACACTGGATATATTAAGTCTATCTCTCCTATTGTATTATCTCCCTCATTCACTCTCCCTTCAGAGAAGAATCTCCCAGAAGCTTTACCAAAGTTTTTTTTCATATCATTCTCTGCCTGAAACAAGAATTTTCTCCACCATGGGTGACAAAGCCTGGTATCTCTCTTTTCCTGGCTGTTACTTAAGGTATAAGATCCATATCCCCAACACAAACCATGCTGGGACTTCTAATTGGGTTTTCCTCCCACTGTAACTCCCTCTACCATCTGTTCCTCTTTTTCTCTCAGATGATACATCCCTCAGTCACTGAGCACTGCCATGGCAAGCCAACCCAACCCTGGAGACTCTGCCAGAGCAGCACCTTCCCTCTTCCCTGTGCCCCAGCCTCAGCTCTGGGTGGGAGGTGGGACTTCAAACCATCACCTGCCCCCCCGGGACAGGGAGGGGATCATGTGCTGATGGCTCACCACATTCCAGTCACATTCCTGGCTGCATTTTGCCTCCAGATTTGCTACAGGGTTTCTTTGAAGTGAAGGCAGAAACCCCAGTGCCTCTGAAGTCCAGAGCAAACCTGTTTTTAAGCAGCAGCAGCAGAGCTATTTAACCTCTGATACAACCGATTTTTCTGCTTAGTTGAAATCGCCCATCCCCAGCGCTAACCAAGGGCTCTGGAGCCTCTCTGCAGAGATAATTGGTAGCCCCAGGCTCCAATAGGATGCAGGAACTGCTTTCCACTGCTTCATCTGAGGAGAGAGTAATCTGTTGGAAACATGGCTACTTCTTCTGGCCTCTTTCCAGACCTCCAGTCATGTTAGAGTTGAGCTACAGCAAATGAAAATACATTAGAATTTTAAAATGGTACATAAGTGATTCCTGCTCATTGGGAAACTTGAGGCTAATGTTGCCTGCAGCTATTACTAGTGTTTTCAGAAATAATTCATTAGCTGCAAAAACCTTCTCTTATTTCTTGGGAAATGAAACAAAAAAATAGCTGTTTTACTTTCCTTGTTGATTCCTTCCCTTCCATCTCCTTCAGCGCTCTGCAGGCTGCAAAGTTGATACAGGAGATCTTAGAGACCATGGTGACACAGGTGAACTCTCAGCCAGATATCATAAGATGGTCCCTTTCACCAGTTCTCACACTTTATTCATGGCTTTCTGGGCAGGGTTCCTTGGCCTGCCTGACCCCACATGTCAGAGGTGGCCTCTGGCTGCCAGAGCCTGATCACCAGAGCCCCAGGTGAGGTACAAAAGGACTGGTTGGATCAGCCAGCCTCTCCCAGCAGAGACACACGGCCAGCACTAAGAATGGGGTGGCCCAGGGAGAGGGACTGCTTTCACCCCATAACTCTAACAGCTCCATTGGTCATGGGGTAAGGAACACACAGGAAGATTTCTTTTTTTTCCTCTGCACTTCAGTGCTTTTCATTTTGGTCCCACATGGACCCCACGTACAACTGAATGAGAGAGCAAGAGAGGAGAGTTTTGTAGATTTTCTCTCAAAGAAAATAAACCAGGGGTCAAAGTCAAGCTTCATGTGCCAAATATTTTGGTCAACCTCATAAAGTCAGAGAAATACAAAACTAAATTTCTTGTAGTTTCTGTAAGGCTCTGAAGAATTGAAGGCCTTTCTGAAAGTCTTGAAGAGTACCAAAAGCTCTGGACTAATTGCACCTGCCCTGGCTGCTCACTGCAGCCCTGGAGGAATGTTCTCCCTCGTTCTGCACAGAAGGGGCTCCGCTGTCCAAGCCACCTCTGGCCTGGAGAGAGGGAAGAGTCACACTGACGGTGTAAGAGTGGGAACTTCTGTCCAGCTGTCTCACTTGTACACATCTCAACTGTGCTGACAAATTTAAGGAACGCTCTTTTTGAATGGATGAGGAATTAAAACTTCAACATCTAAGCAAAACATGAAAAATATGTGAGTGATTTACTTGTTGTGTGGGATCACTCGGCCGGGCTGCTCGTGCACTGTGGATGCCGTTCGCAGACAGCCCCGCCGGCTGCTGCTCCAGGGGCTCTGCAGCCCCCCAGCCCCAGGGCAGCCCCCTGGCAGAGGCAGAGCCCTCTGCCCTTCCCTGGGGTGCCATCCTCAGGGGCTCCCAGCTGGGCTGCCTGTGCCCCCACCCCACGCTCCCATTCCCTCCACACGCAGCAGATGTGTCTGCTGACATCTGGAAGGGAACTCAGTTCTTCTTCTCAGTGCTTTGACACAGCAATTAGATTTGGTTCAATTTCTGGGACTTTATCATCTGTGCTAATAGCCAAAATTGCTTTCAAAGATAGACTACAATGTTTTGAATTTGGAGAGAGATTTGCTATCCCTTTTAATCACATTTTCTGTCTCTAATGAGACAATTACATGCATTTCAATAGCTCCCAGTCACCAGCTTTCCACTGTACGAGAGCATAGGAGAAAAAGGCATCCTTACCTTTTTTTATCCATCCCCTTTTCCTTCCTCTCCCACCCACTAAGTTCTTTGAGCAGTTCACAAGTGTGTCATGTATATTCACCTCAGTCCTGACAGAGATCCTAGAAACACTTAGACTGCCCAAAGCCACTCCTGGAGACACACACTATCCCAGCTCTTGCACCTGAGCACCCAACTCCCAGTTCAGTAATCTTCATAGGGCAGCACACGTGTAAAGAACAGCTGCACACCCCACTCACTCCTCTTTCTCAGCTCAGGTCACAGGTGCTGAAACTGAAGATTTTATCTGTAGTGTAGAGAGGATATGGTCTCAGAAGTAGGAGGAGCACAGGAGGTGCCTGCTGGACCAGCACCAGTCTGTCACTCCAGTGACCTTCTCACAAAGGTCAGTGACTTCAGCATTAGAAATGTTCCGGGAAATGAACTGGAAACTCAGGTTCCTGCTGTGTGGTACCTGGGCACTGACGGGCTGGGTCCTTCCAGCTAGAAATCCTTTCTGCTCTTGAAACCAGAGCCCTTTAATCTTAAGCAGCATCAAATGTTGTTGTTGTAAGATTGCATAGCTCTGCAGATAAATACTGCATTTAACATTCCTGTGTAATGAAGTAAAATACTCTAGTCAAGAATGGAAGTTTATTTAAGGCAATATAAAAATATTGCCATTAATCCAGGATTCTTGTACCCTACAGACCAGGGTGCTGGAGAACAGCCACTGTAAGCAGGAGAGATTTAAAGGCCTCCCCATGTGCAGGCTGTCATGGGGTCACAGGGCAGCTTACACAACCAGTGATGACACACAGGTACATGTACCTGTACTGTGATATCCACAGCCCCATGGACTGGTGCCAGCAGAGCACAGAGCAGAAAAAGCAGGAGGAAGGGTGAGAAGTTGACCAAGATTAAGCTTGAGACTAGGAGCAAGCAGTGAGTGAGTCAGAAGCTCTTGGGATGCTAGCCCAGCCCTGTGCCCCTCTTGCCCCACACACCACAGGTAAGATGCACATTCCTGTAGCTACAAACATCACCCATACTTGGGATTTCTCAGCTGAGATTCCTTCAGGATTGGTACACCTGGTTTGTGATGCCAAGAGATCAGGGAACAAAGAGCTGGGACTCCTGGAAACAATGAATTTCCAGCCTACCTGGAAATTTCAAATTTCAACTGATTTTCAAACAAAAATAATTTCTTTTACATTCCTTTTTTTTCCTTACAGCTTCCAGAAAATCAGTCTGAAAAGCTTTGCTAAGGTTCAGACTTGTCCAGCTGCAGCCCTGACACAAACACAAACCATGTGAGACTCTCGACTTGGGCTCTTCAGCGGGTTGGAAAAGGATCTGGATTTTTTTGCTTGACTTTTCATCATTAAAAGTTGAGATCCTCAGCTGGAGAGCAGGAGGAACTGTAGAAACATCAGTTGAGCTTAATTTTGCTTTTGCATAAATCCGACTCACTGGTGCTTTGGCTTTATTTTCTCTTCTTTCAGGCGGGTGCCTGGCAGGTGGAGCTGCCTGTGCTGCATTATCAGAGCCCAGCAGGATGATTTACAGAGGATGGGGACTCAGCTCCTGGCTTTGCTGGGGGGATGTTCTCCTGTTGATAACCAGTGCTGAAAGGTTTTCAGCGTTGTCATGGGAACAGCTGCCATCCTCGGAGAACTGCCTTTCCTCCGTGCGAGCCTGCCTTGCTTGTTTACAGTACAAAGCCACTTTCAGGAGTATTCTACCTTGGCTTTCCAAGAGTTTCACTTTTTCCAAAACTCAGGTAATAGAAATTATGGAGAGCATAATGATGAATGGTGATAAAATTCCTAAAAGGAAACAGGATGTGTCAACACCATGATATGATTTTCATTTGCAGGGAAAGTGATCTGACAACTTCACTACCTTCTTGTACTCAAAAGGCTCACTCTTGCTCCCTCACACACATACTTCCCCCAGGAATTTACCAACAGGATCTGTTTGTACAGTCGCACAAGGCATGGAGGTGAAGCCAGCACACTGCTCAGCCCTTTTTAGGATGTGCTGATGCAGAAACAGTTGCAATGTCTTGTGTCATCAAGTGACAGCCTGTGCAGAAACGCAGCTTCTGTGAGGGCCCCTTGGGGGCTGAATCTTTCATACTCCTGCATCTCCAGGCTACAGTGACAGAAGAAAAGGCCTGGCAGTCCTACATGCCACCAATAGTAGCTCTTGGTAAGACCTTACGTTATCAGCTCTCAGGGATGAGGCAGCAGCAAAGAAAACCCAAGTGGAAGACTTAAAATTTTTAAAAACTACTACACAAAACCTGCATCCTTCATAGTTTCAGTACTCAGTTCTGAAAGAATGTGGTAAAAGCAGGGTTTCCCATGATCAAGTTTGGGTAGATTTTGAAAATGACAGCTTTCCCAACAGCTGCTTTCATTCTGCTCCTGAATTAACCACCTGCCTCTTTAGAAGCTGGTAGCTCAATTAAGGGGCTTCTCCAGAAGAACACTTTCCAGTGACAAAATGTGACTCTCACTACAGACCACCAAGAAACGAAATTGGCTTTTAGCTTGACAGAGATCCTCACTGCAGAAACCATAATGAAGTGCTCCAGTGATTTATTCCCAACCCATCTCTGGGGATCACACCCCTGCACTCACACACCAGCAAGGCTCCTGAGCAGGCCACAAGCTAGTGACAGGTTATGTTACACAGTGAAGTACAAGACCTTTTGTTTTTTCCTTAAAATCTTCCTCCTCTGGGATGATATCAACCCCTGTGTGTCTTTAACTCACATAATTAGCTTGTAACACATAATGAGAAGCATAGCCTTGCTCTCAAATCCCGACTGCCCCGGCCAAAGGCAGCAGGTGCTCATGGCCCCACACACACCTCAGCATCTGCAGCACCAATCCACAGTGCCACTTGATGTCTCCCTGCAAGACCTTCAGCATGGTCAATAGAGGGGCTTGTGATCCAATTCCAGACAGGAGATGGAGCTGAGCATTAAAACTCTCTGCTGGAGCCAGCCCCAGCCACTCACCTGGGTGTGACAAATGGAATGAATGTGATCTCACCCTGCAGTGAGTTCCTGTCTGGAGCAAATCAGGTTAAGAAGCTATAGCACCACCCAGATTAATCAAACAGATAGACATATCTCCAGTCTCCTTTATTTTCATTTATAGAATAGTATGAATACTAGTAAGCAGAATATAAGGAAAATATTTCAAAACATTCCCAGTAAAAAACACAAGGGTGTAGTCCACCTGGCATAGCTGAGCTGACTTCCTATTTAGAGCCCCAGGACTTGCATTGCATTTTGGGCCAACTCAGAGATGTTCCTTGAGGCTGAAGTCCAAGGGCCAGCTTGTCCCTATTCTCACAGATTTGACAAGCACATTTCTAAGTTCTATCATTACCTCAGCAGCACAAGATCAACCCTCTGTAAGACTGAGGGACAAATGAAATTATGAGACCAGGGAGGATGAAAATAGAGGGAATAGATGCACAAGCAGGAATATCCACAAAGTGCTGTTGCCACAAAAAGAAGGCACATGCATTAATTTATTTTGCATTGCTTCTTCTTCACTGAGACTTTAAAGAAGTAATTAAATCTTACTTCTTACGGCCTTTTTTGTTTGATTTGTTATTTGGTAAATTCTCATTCCTTTCCAGAAAGGAGGAATTTCAAGAAGTCATCAAGGTCAGACAAGATTCTCTCAAGGAAAAAAGAAAGCACTTCCTAGCCAGCATGATTTCCTTAGAAATCAAGGAGAACACACACACAGAGGGGATTCCAGGTACCCCTGTACAGTCAGCAACCTCTGGAAGGCAGTGAAAGCAAAGCCTCTGACATGACATGGAGAAGTCCTTGCTTTGGCTGGGACCCCTTGCTTTGACCCCTGCTGCTGCTGCTGCACACTGGGGCTTGCTGGGACTGCCAAGTCAGATGAACAAGAAGCTGTGAACAGAAGGGCAGGAACAAGTGTCCAGCTGGCGAATTCTCCTCCAGGTTCCCTTGCATCGATGGTTCCCCACCGCCTGCCAGTGCAACAACTGATTCCTGAAATGCAGTCATGACAGGGAGAAGGTGAGAGAAAATGAGCTGCACCTCCACTGCAGGGCAGTCACCACGAGGTACAATAGGGCTTAAATCACCCAGTAAATCCCATTTAGTCTGATAGCATCCGCTTTTAGTCCATGGGCCCAATTCTCTACCACTGTAAAGCAGCAGTAGCCACAGTGAGGCCCACAGGCTGTACTAGAATGAAGTAAAACCTAACAGTGACAGGAACAGATGCTTTTCTGTAGCACTGTGCCCCTTCCCAGATTTTATCGTTCAGTGGTTTAAGGGAATTCCTCACATTGGTAGCTCCCAGCCCTGACCTCTGGAGAAGCACAGCTACCACAACTGGATCAGCTCTTATCCAATGCAGAGAGCTGCCCACAGATAGCCCAAAGACCCCTAATTTCTCCAGAGAGCTGTATGCAGTGCACAGTGATCCTGAAACAAGTGGATCAAGGGAGAAGAATAACACATTCAACATGAAAACAAAAGCTAAAACTCTTACTGCTGGCTGCCAGCGCCATCCCCGTAGCAGCGCTGCCTCGGGGGCTGCAGGGCTGGGTGCTGGCACTCCACACACACTCTGTGGCCCTCCTTGAGGTAGCGGCTCCAGCCGCTGTGAGAGTGCTGCCTGTGCAGGCAGCCTGGCGTCAGCGCCACGAGCTGGAACTCCACGCAGTACCTGCAACCCAACAACTGCCGGGTCAGCTCAAAAACCAGGGTAGGCCTGCACAGGGCTGCCAGAGCCACACTCATCTGCAAGACCACAGATCACTAATTAAGAAAAAACAAACCAAAAAATCCCCCCATCCAAGGTCATTAAGAGCAGAACATGTGGTGTACCTGCATTTTGACAAGGTTAAATAGGGAATAAACTACTCTGCTGATGCTTTCAGCTATCGTATAAAAAAATACCAGGTATGACTGGCATTTGTTTTTACCAATAGGGACACAGACTGATCAAGCATTTGACTAATCTAATTCCAAATCTGGTACCCACTTGCTGAGCCACACTTCCTCTACTGTCTCCCCTCAGTTAATTAGATTTTGTAGAGCGGGTTGTGACAGGAGCTAAGATCTAGTCTGTAAAGGTTTTCCTTGGGATGATCTCCCTCCTGCAACCAGAGAGACTCTGTGGAGTATGGCTGAGTCCCTGAGATGAGCATCCAACTTACCCTGCCCTTTCACTCCCATCAGCTGCAGCTCTTTTCTTCCTCGCTTTTCCAAACCCTCCCTTAGTTATTAATGCCGGGACTGTGTATACCAAAGAGAAAAGGTACAGAGTGTCAGTGGCAATGCTGCTCTAAGGCTCATTATGTCTGCAAAACAGAAAAGATGGACTTTTAACATCATAGGTTTTATCTTTAGCAGAGACAAGAACAATTCTAACTTTGTATTTTCATATTATCTATCACTATATATATATATATATATTATTCATATTATATATTATAATATGTATATATAATATATATAATACTATATTTTATTCATATTATCTATCACTATATATATATATATATATAAAATCATTCCACTGGGAAGAGAATCTGTACAGCTGCCAGATTTTACTGAACAGAGTAAGCCTACTTATAGGAATACCCAAAGACAGAAGGGGAGGTGATATTCCCTTAATACCAGTTCTCAACAGGTTTGAAGTCACTTGCAGCTGACATCCAGACAGACAGACAGATTTTGACCCCAAAATACCAACCCAAATGACAAGCAATTCTTCTAGAAGAATCAGTAGAGACATTCCACAAAAACTTGAATTGAACAAACTAAACCCAGGCTTTTTCTACGGAAACTATCTGGAGGTCTCCCTTGCCTGACCTCTGCTCAGAAAAGGCATATCTCAGCATGGAGAGGTATCACTCCTTTGTGACGTTTTGCAGATAAGCCATTAAATAAACAAACAAACAAATAAACAAACAAACAAATGAAATGGAAACGGAAATGGAAAAAAACTGTTTGACACCCACTTACGGAAGTTTTGAACAGACATAAATCTGCCAATCTCACCAAAATTTCCAGAGATTTGAGCTTGTACAAATGAGAGCACATCAGAGCTGCAGACCTGTAACATCTCTCCCTTTTGAGACACAGTGGATCATAGCAAATGGCAGGCACCACTTCCAACACTGTCCTGGGAAGGACGCGTCTAAGCTCCAGTGTGAAAGAGCCCAGTTCTCATCAGCCCAGGCAGGCCCGCGGCAAACATACTGGTGTCTAAAAGCAATTCTTCAAACAGAGATAAAAAAAGCTCTGCTGACCCAAACCAGTCCTTCCCACGACTACCCAGACACTTTTCAGTGAGCTTACTCAGGGACTGTTGGCACTCTGTTCCTTGCCGAGTCCAGTACTCTACACAGCCAGCCCTCTCCTCCAGAGCAGGGCATGCTTCTGCCCCGTTCCTGGGCTCCTGGATGATGTGCCTCGTCCTGACACGGTAAGTCGTCTTGCAAGGCTCTGCACAGCCACTCCAGGCACTCCACTGAGATACAACACAGGGGATGACTGGAGGAAGAGCAACAACCGGGGATGTGGAAGGTTACAGCCAGTGAAATGCCTGTTCCAGAAAGAACACTTTTTGACATAGCTCACTGCAACCCTCCTTATTTCAGACTTGTCCCACGGTCGTCTTGGGCATTCTCGGCACTTCTTCTCCAGGCTCCTCCACTTGCCCACGAGCCCCGCAGAGCCCGGCGGTGCCCAGGCTCGCGGCCGGAGCCCGAGGGCGAGCGAGGGCCGGTGGGGCCGGCTGCGGCCGCGGCCCCGGTCGCTCACCTGGGCAGGCCTGGGCGTAGTCGTGGCAGCAGTCGAGGGTGCGAGCGCACTCCTGGTCGCAGTAGCAGGGCCCTGTGGAGCCGTCGGGCCGCCGGCCGGCGCTCAGGCAGGCGGGGTCGCGGCCGGGGCAGCACAGCCC
>NC_031788.1:14226602-14232301 GCF_001522545.3 Parus major
CTGTCCCGGGGCTGTCCCTGCCGTGCCGGGCTGTCCCGGGGCTGTCCCTGGTGTCCCGGGGCTGTCCCGGGGCTGTCCCTGGTGTCCCGGGGCTGTCCCGGGGCTGTCCCGGGGCTGTCCCGGGGCTGTCCCTGCCGTGCCGGGCTGTGCCCCTGTGGTGTGGCAGCAGGTGCTGCTCACACCGATACCCCATCTGCGGCGCTCTCTGTGGCCGCGCACCCGACAGTCCTTTTCTGTGAATTTATCAAACCAAAAACTCTTCAGCCCTGACTGCTGACATTTACCCATCAGATTATCATCAAAACCAGATGATAAAGGAGACCAATTTTTTTGCCGGATTTGAGTCCAGCATACCTCAGGAGCCATTATGAAATGGAAAGTACTTAATTGCCAGTACAGCAGAGATCCAGCTGGCTGTGCTACCTCTCTACAGAATTACCCTGAATTTCCTTCTTAATTCGAAATGCAAGAACCTTAGAGAGATTACAGCCAGTCCTGTGAATTATTTAGCTATTCAGTACAAAACAAAGGGCTTTACTGTAACTTTTTAATCAAAGAGGCTTGTTCTAAAATATTGATCACAACAGATGTTATACCTTGCTGAACACTGAACTGGGATTTATAAAACCCACTCACTGGGTTTTTTTGCAAGTGATTATTGTACTATGACTGGGTATGGACAGAGTGTTCCCATTTCAGGGAAACTGCAGCAAAGATGTTTCTAGAAAAACAGAAAATAACATTAGAGGATAGATAACACCTTCAGCATGTACAGTTTTGGAGGCATGGGCACAGAGGAGACCTGGCACTGCATCAGCTTGGGCCTAACATGGTAAAACGTTCCAAAAAGAAAAGCAATAGGAAGAACTTTAGCTTCTTTGTATATCACTAGATGTCTGCAGCAAAGAACAGGCATCTCATTTTCTTGGCAGTAGTCAGATATTGTCACCTTGGAAATTGCACATGTGGCAAATCCTTCAGCATGCAATGGCATAAAGTCTGGGAGAGGAAAGAGAAGAGCCCTAGAAATCAGTGGCTATTGGGTCCAGGAAGCTGGAATTTCAAGATACCACGTTAATTTTTGCCTCTGCCAATGAGTCACTTACTATGTGACCTCGGGGAAGTCATTTAACCAATGCATGTCTGGTTCTTGATCTAGAACAGGAAGGACATTCCAAAGGAGATTGGATTACTCAGCAAATCAGTTCACACAAGGCAGAGGAGGGCGCGGCTCTTGCGCAATTCCCTGAGGGGCAGTAACAAAGCACACCTCCCAGGACCAGCACTCATGCTGCCATGCTCCACATCCCCCTGCCAACAGCTGAGCAAGAAGGAACACCACATTATTCTGAGATACACAGACTGAATGAAAATTAGCTTCAGAAAGCTGTGGCTGTACATAAAGACTGCAATTTTGACTGACCCTATGTGGTTAGAAAAATTGGATCTGGGTCCAGGCCTCTCAGAAAGGTTTATATTCAATCCCACCAGTGAGCTCCTGGGAGCAAACTTCATTTCTTATCTTACATTCCCAGAGTGAAAGCAGTTTTCCTTTGTTCTGGTTTGACATAGCCCTGGGGATATTTTAGGGTTTGGGGTTTTTTTTTTCCTGTTAGGCTCTAAAGGAGCCAAGGAAACACAGCCCAAGACATGCTGGACCATCAGCCCAGCAAGAGATTTCTTGCAAGACAAAGTGCCAAGTCTGGGTGGGTCTGCTGACCCTGAGCAGCCAAGCAAATGTGTTCTTACAGAAAGGAAATATGGCTAGTCTGTCATAGAGGGAGAGGTTCAGAACAGAACAGCTTGCAGGGATGTCCTTGGGAACATCAGTGGGTGTTCGCTGTTGTATAAAAAGGGGCATTCTTTTGTTGATGAAAAGCATAGTTGGTCACCAGAGAAGTTTTAAGAGCAATACAAGCAGAGGATAGTAACCTTTGAGGAAAACAGGTTAACTTCACCTTCTCCAGGTTTTTTTGAACTGTCTGCCCCAGGATCTCACCAGTTTGCACAGGCAGACACCCAAGTGCAGCTCTCTGGGACTTCTGGTAGGATCACCCTTTGTCCTGCTGCCTGCAGGAATTGGCCTGTGAGTCCCCAACATAAGTTCCACAGTGTGGGGATCACCAGCAATTCTTGACAAGTCAGATGACTTGTGCTGTGGATGATAAAGGAAGGCCTTTGGCTGAATGACCAGAGCTGCCTACAGACCTCACAGCTATTGTTCAGTAGCTGGACCAGGATTTTATCCTAACACATAGAAAAACAAGAGCTTTATTTGGTTGCTTTTCCCAAAACTGGATGATGTTGTTCCCATATGAACAACAAAAGAGGTCACATCTAAACCACATTAGCAGAAAAACCACAGGCACTGACCCGAGTAACATCTCCACAGGGGTCTGCCAAGAAGTGTGGGAGAGTCTATAGTCTAGAAGTTACAGCTGCAGAACATGTTTAAAACAGTGGGTGCTGTAGGAGACAGAAATGCTATGTTTCAAAACAAAGTCTTCTTACTGCCTGGAGCAGTCCAAGGGTCCCAAAATCTGGATGTTCCTTGGGTGGTCACAAACTCAAGCTGTGCTTCACTGGCTGTACATGGTAATGTCCAGCCTGTCAACACAGCTGAAGTGCCAGATAATCTTATCACTGAACAGAGATGAAAGCAGAGGAAATAACACAGCAAGTAGAAGCAGCAATGAGTAATGGACTGTGCTTTGCTATAAGCTAATGCAACAGCTAACACACAGGTCTAAATAGAATATAATAATCACCATGCAGTCAAAATATGCCTGGGTCTTTGGGAATACAAATGTTAAAACTCTCCCTGTGCATGAAAATTTATATTAAAAGAAACATCAGACAGAGAAATAATCTGTGCTATTTTTCTCTCAAATGCTCACGGCACCAAGAAACAGATCTGTTTGAGAAAAGTAAACATTTGCTTAAAATACCAACCTAGTGAGTGACTCCAGGCTTCAGTTTAGAAAGCCGAGTACCAACATCAAGGTCTGGTTCTGCTACAGCGGATGGAACTGTGAGCTGTGCGTGTTCCCTGCCCTGCAGAGCCCCCACAGCACAGCACCAGCATGGACACACTGTGCCCTGCTCTGCAGGGAGCTCTCCTCGCACAGGAACAGCTGCAGGTCAGCACGCACTTCTGACCTGCATCTCCTCATTCAAAACAGACAGCAGGCAAACTCGGGCTGAGCTGGGCCAGCAAAACTCAGGCTGCTTTAAATGCAGAGTTAAACCTCCTCATCCCCACCTCTTACCAAAGCACTCTAGTAAGAGATTTTCTAGCAGGCTTGTCTGTCCCCTATGGCTGCTACAGCCCGTGTGGACCCGTTCCCTGTGCCCCAGGAGGTTCTGCCGCAGCTGCTCTGGGGACATCGCGGCGAGGCTGGGGACCTCGGGAGCGCCCCGCCCTGAGGGGCGGCAGCGGCCGCACAGCGCCCCCTTGCGGGCCGGAGGTCCATAGGAACCCGAACCCCGAACCCCGCCCCAGGAACCCGAACCCGAACCCCGCCCCAGGAACCCGAACCCGAACCCCGAACCCCGCCCCAGGAACCCGAACCCCAGCTCTAGCATTCAGAGGTTGCCTGGGATTAGTAACCTCCCTACAGCTTCAAATTTTATCCCTATCCATATATGCAATAGCAGCAGAGCTTGAAACGTGACAAGCAACTGTTCTTGCAGAGGTAATAAAACATGCCAAGAAAATGTTTCAGCTGCATCTGTCCCTCCAGCTCCCACTGGACAAGTATTCTCTCCTCCCTACAGAATGTTTGCTGGTAAATATGCTCATGACATTAATGAAAGTAATTGTATTAGCAGTTCTGGTCCCTCACCAATATGTACTTTCAAGAGATCGTGCTGCTTACAATAATTGAAGAAAAGCCCCTACTCAATTTAATTGAAGACTGCTTTGAATGTTGAATAGTAGCAGATTTTCCATCATTGGTATCTCCTAAGCATATGTGCCAAAGGCCACCACTATCGGCTCAGACACCAAATCCCATCCCAGAACCACTGAAATTGTTTTGGCTATGCTGAGGGACAGCCCTTGTCCAGAGACTGAGCCGACTGCACCTCTCCCCAGAGCTGCAGCACAGCAGCAGCAGCCACAAGCCCCAGCCAAGCACCTCTGCTCCAGGATTATGTGCAGCTCTGTTGCCATGAGATCATGACTCTTCTCTTGGCTTGAGGCAGCAGGCAGCTCCAGCAGCAGACTGGTGCTGTACCCTTCAACTCCTCACACACCTGGGAGATCCAGGAATGAGCTGTTAAACATGGGTCAAAAGAATTTCAGTCATCAGCTGAACTCTCTCATTACTCAAATTTTATTAAAAACAGGCACCCAACACTACAGAAACACACTGTGCTGCAGCATCCCAGAGAGCCCCTGCACACCTCACAGGCTGCCAGGGACACACCACTGAAGCTTTCTGGGTGGCAGGAGAGAACCAAGCCCTGACACCAAAGGCCATCCTCCTGGTACCTGCCAGCTGGCTCCCAGGGAGGCTTCCTTGGCTTCCATGACTATGGCAGGGTAACACAAGCTGCCAGGAAGGAAATGCAGCCCCTGCAGACAAAAGCATGCAACTGCATTAAACATGCAGCACTTTCCAGAATCTATCAGTTACATGCCTTGTACCCAGAGGACAAAAAACGTAACATCCTCCATCTAAGTTTGCAGGACACAAATTCATCATTCCTGACAGCTTTGAGAGAAGGTCAGAGCTGTTGCAGGGTAATGGGAATGCTGTGTCTTGGATGAAGATCCCAGGCAGCAGCACGGGAGCAGCAGAACAGACCCATCAGTCTTCTTTAGCAGACTATGGAACTCCAGCAGGGCCCAGCCAGGAAAACTTCTTATAAATTTCAACCTGCCAAGAGAACAGCCAACATTTTGTCTGTCCAGTGTACCACAAACAGCAAATAGACAATGATGTTGCCAAACATCATTGCCAAATCCACCCCAGCCCCATAAAAACCATTAGACAAGAACTGCTCTGCAAGAGCAGAGGTTTCCTCCCTGCCAGGTACTCTAAACAGGATGACCTCAAACTGCACTGTGGGAGCTTTTAGAGCAGGACTGGACATCAGCCTGGAGGAACTAAAAGAGCAGAGTGCCAGAGAAACCTTCAGTCAGCTCAACCAGCTTCACCATTTGAACCAAGCACTTGTGTCCTTTTGCTAACACAGAGGGCTCTTCAGAGACTTCCTTCAAGACATTGAGAACCTCCCACTGGGGGGGAGCCCCAAAACCTACAAATAACAAAAGCTCCTGGACTCTGCAAGATGTACCCTGTTTTAACACTGCTTAAAATGGGGCAAGAGAAAAACATTACATTTATGCCCTTGGAATTGAAACCTTTCAGACCTCTCTGCCAGTAACTGGAGATCTTTGGGAAGAACTTCAGCAGGAACTTCCCTGCATGAAACGGGAATATTTTCAAAGCACTTACAAGGCCCCTTTCTGTAATACTATTCCAAACCTCCAGGGACTTTTAAATTGTCAAGGCACTGCAGAAGCAACTTCCTGAAAGAAAGGTGCTCTTTCCCTTTTCCTTTCCTGAAGTCAGTGAACGTAGGTAAATTAAAGTCTTACCATTCTCCCCTGACCAAGGGGCACACGTAGTAGAGCAAACCAGACAACTGCTCACAACACAATCCTTTATTGTCAGCTGCAGCCTTAACTT
>NC_031788.1:14233482-14262174 GCF_001522545.3 Parus major
TTCAGTCATCACTTACACCAGCAAGTCCCTAGGAAATGAGGCTGCACAGCCATGGCAGCTGTGCCATGCTCCCATGTCCCCTGGAAGAACTACGGTAAACGAGGAAGTTCATGTAATCTTTCCCCCAAAATGGGGCTGGTTGGCTTGTTCTACAGGTACACAGGACAAGGAAACAGTCCCAAAAAATGGAGAACACCGATGTATGGGGGTTCTAGAGCAGAGTTCAAAACATCCAGTCCATTTAACAGGAAAAGAGGCATCAGGCAGAGATTAACAGGTTATTACTGCCTTTTGCAGCCCCAGGCCTGGTGTCCATGCAAGGCTCCCATTCCCCACCGGCAGGCTGGGGCTGTGCTGTCCGAGGCCGTGAGCAGCGGGCCCGCCTGGGGCCCGGGGCAGGAGAGGGCTCCGGACAGCCCCGGACCGGCTCTGCCACGCACAACCGCCCATCCCGGGGTCCCTGCAGGCCCTGGTACATCACCCACCCCGGCAATTCAGTAACTCCTTCAAAAGAGCAAATGCAAATACGTGCGGTTTTAGTTCGGTACGGAAGAGTTATTCTGCAGACTTACCGCCTGGCCCTGGTAGAGGCCCGGGCCTGCAGGCGCACGCCGGCAAAGTGCCCTCATGGCCGGCCTGGCTAAGTGCCCTCATGGCCGGCGAGGCTCCGCACACGGGGCTCCCGCAGGCGCCTCGGGCTGCGCTGCCCTACGGGGAAACAAAGCACAGTGAGTATCGGGGGCAATGCACAGCCAGCACCGGCCCGCGGCCGCTCCGCTGGTGCATCAGACACGATCTGGCTTGGACAGCGAGAGTCAACACTGTCGCTCTGACGGGGAAAGAGTCATCACCTCTGCCAGCGAACGCCCGGACACGCCCGGGGAGCTCCGTGTGACCCTGCCAGGAAGAACGGCCGGAGCCCGGGAGGCAGCCGTGGGGACAGGCCCCGGCCGAGCGGCAGCGGGGCGGTCACACGGCACGGCGGATGCCTCAGCGGCAGGGCGGGCACAGAGATGCCTCTGGCCGCCCGCAGAGGCCCAGCCGTCCCCCCAGGAATGGGCAGAGAGGAATCCCGGACCCTCCTAACTCCTAACCCCGCCAGTACGCGCACCCACCTCGGCCGATCCGGAGCAAGAGGCCGGGGAGAGCCGCGAGAAGCAATTTATAGCTCGGCAGGCCCCGCCCTGGGCCCGCCCCGCTCGCCCACGCTGAGGGGCCGCCAGCGCCGCCGTGTCGGGCGGAGCCCTGCGGGCCTGGGAGCCGCTCCTGCTCTATCAGGAGCTCGGCCCGGGCTCTCGGGGAGGGGCCGGGCCGTCCTCCCGCCGCTCGCAGCCGGGGAAGGTGGCGGGAAGCGCCGCCATTTCGCGGTGTCGGGCCGCATGGCCGGGCCCGGGTCTGGCTGCGCTGTGGGCGGGTGAAGGCGGCGGGAGCAGGCTTTTGGTATCCTTTATCGGGATGGGCGAGCGTGGCTTTGGACACTTGATTTTCTTTTACAAAATAAAACAAAAGACAGCAGTTAAGAGATGCTCAAGTGAGCCGTCCAAAGGCTGCCCCGTGAGCCCAGAGCCGCTGCAGCCTGCTCGCTGGGCCCGCTCAGCCCGCGGGGGGACCCTCACCCTTCTGGGGTACACAGCACGGCGACCTGGCTTTTAGGTGCTTTACACAAGAAAATTATGTTGCGTTAAATAGTTTGACACTGAGTAACGCGAGGAATGGAATAGAAAACAAAGGATGAGGCTTGGATGAAAACAGCCCGGTTTGTAACCCAAGCGCTGCCGTGAGAGGGGATTTTTATAGCTGTGAATTCAGCGTGGGGACGGCTGAACGCGGCCCTGCTGCAGCCCTGGCACACGGCACCCCTGAGGGAAGGCGTGCCGGGCCCGGCTCCCCGCCCTGCAGCAGCCGCACCATCCCAGCTCTGCCCTCCCGGACCGCTGGAATAACCGCGGCTGGAGGCATCGGGCTGAAATGGAGTCACGGGCAGGGAGACCAACAAAGCCAGACGTCTTTACATCAGCTGGGACTAGGCACAGCAGAGGAGCAGCTGTGTCCCGCAGGAAGAAGCTGTGGTCCAGACTGGCACAGAATCAAGGCTCCATGCTTTGTTTTTTTCTGTTTGCAAAATACGCACTGCTTAATTCAGCTTCTGTTAAAATGCTTTTTCCAAATTAAGTGTGTTTGTAGGCAACTAATTTTTGAAAGCAGCCTATCAAACAGGACTTGTGGAATAAATCTCAATGTTGTTAATCCAAGTTCCAGAACACCAAAAGATGAAAAGACAATCGAAGGACATTTTAAGAGGATTACAGGGAAAACTAATCTTGTTACACTGCAAACCCCTGCCACATGCACAACACAAAAGGAACTGTAAATTTGATTTGTGTTTCCTAGCTTGGCAAGGAAGGGAAAGTGGGAAAGTCTGAGATAGTCAACAGCTGCAACAGAACTTAGTATTAAATTTATTTGATTTTATGTTTGGGTTTTATTCTCCTTGGCAAAACCAGGTGGAAAATGTCTTTATCTAAATGAGTTCTTTAGCTCAGTCAGGCTCATCGAAGTTCTTCAAGAGGCAGCAAAAGTCTCTCCAGTCCCAGTTCTCCTTTCTGTGTGGTGCAGCGAGAGCTCTGGTGCCCCACAGCCCATGCCGGGGTGTCAGGGGACACTCCTGTGCCTTGCCCCACGTGCCCAGGGTTAGGGTAAATGGATAAGTCATGCTAGTTTCTTTTTTAAGTGCTGCAGCCCCAAAGAATGCATTTGTATTCTCTGCCAGCTGTCACAGGGACTCCGTCAGCATGTCCCGTGTGCCAGAACAGAATCATTCTTTTCTCTGGGCAGAACAGGAAAATATGAAATGTTCCTTAATTGCTAAACCAGGCCTTATTAGATTAAATGATTCGTGCACCATCCTCTTAACTGCTACATTGTTATATTCAGGGCTCTTTTAAAATCAGAACTGACTATGAAGAAATCCAAGCTTTAGTTGGGATACAACCTCTGCTTTCCCAACGTAATAACCTAAACCAGAAAATCAGCACTGGATGCCTACAATATTCTTGACATTTCTGATACAGATTGTGATTTTCCAGCAAATCGACTTTATTTTTAAAAAAAGATAGGCATCAAGAAAGCCATGAAAAGATCTCCCTGAACTGCTGGGTCAGCAGCTTCACTGTGACAGTCAAAATAAAACAGTCAGCACACTGATGGGGGTTGGAAAAAAGGCTTAATGAGCTTCTGCCAAATCACACACACCTTTAGAATAGGCAAAATCCCAAACATAAAATTCACAGAATCGATTACTGCCTCAGCTCCAGGCTGCTTCCAATTCGGCTCTCCTACAGAGCCTTTTACAAGAGTTATGTTATAAATACACTTTAACACTCTCTCGAGTGTATTTATAACAATTTAGAAGGTGTATTTTAGCTATTTTGCAGGTAACATTCCCCAAAAATTTGGCACAAATTCTTCAATATCTTAATCCTGAAACCAAGACTGATGGATGACATATTTCTTCCCTGTGGAGTCAGGCCTTCAGGCACTGAAAGCAGGAGTGGAAGCTGGTGAGCCCAGCCCTGCGTGCAGAGTGGCTGCAAGGTTAAAAGGCTGGGCAGTAAGGGGGGCACTTGTGAGGAGAAACAGCAGCACTGTCTCAGCTCTGTCTCCTGCCTTTGCTGCATCAGGCACAGAGGAGACAACAGGAAAAACAAGGGACTGTAGTACTCAGGCAAAGCCCCACTGTGATCCAGAGCTCATGTCAGCTCACCCAGAATGGACACGGTGCCACAGTGTCCCAGCTGGAGCCTGTGACTGCAGCAAGCTCTGGGAGAGGAGGCATTTCTCTTACACAGGCCATAAGAGGGGATCAGGGTGTTTAACAGCAGTGAACAGCTGCCTGTGGCAAAGTGCCTTAATCCAGGTTCCTGTGAAACACAGCATTAGCAACAAGTGATGCTGCAGGACAGTCCCAAGAGCAGGCTCTAGACCCATCCAAGGAGAAAATTCAACAGCTGCAGATGAGGGTAGGGAGAACCTGGGCCCACTGCTGTCAGTGTGCTCCCTGCTTTCCAATAGGAATTGTTTAGTAAGGAGTTTCTGAGTTGGAAAAATTTGCAATACAAAGCCTCAGCCTAGCAAGTTTCTTTTAATTTTTAAATGTACAGCATTTTAGTTCTACAAATGTAAAAAAAACCTAAAACCAAAAAAGCTTTACAATGTTTGGGAGTTTTTAGCTTATAATGATCACACCCAACGTGATTCAACGCAATCTGGTCTGCAGTTCCTGTGGCCCGATTGCTTTGGATGACACAAATAAAATGGCCAAGACATTTAGCTCTGAGACAGCAGCTGCAGGAGTTGCTCTCTGTGGCAGGAGCTCCTGCAGCGCTGCACAGGTGCAGGAACTGCTCCTGCAGTCCCAGGTAGGTAAACACTGAGTGTAGCTCACACTGGACGAGACACCAACACGTGTCAGCCTGTGGGGCCAGAGCTGCTGCAGGGGCCAAGCTCTGCTCTGCAGCGCTGCCCCCAGGCAAGGCTGGGGCTCAAGTCACAAGCAAACAAGGAAATGGAGTTTAAGTCTCTACTTCGAGGAAGTCCCAACCACTGGCTGTGCCAGGTTCCTCCTTTAAGTAAACTTTTAAGTTTCACTTTAATGTCCAGTTTGAGCTCCCATTAACACAGCTGCACTAACACTGTGGCACAAATAACAAACTGTACCCACGTTACTTTGCATTCCCTTGCCCTGCCAGGTCTGCACACCCTGCACAGCACAGAACATAGAACATTCTCTATGCACTCGAGAACCACTGGAAGTTACTCCACAGCTTAACACACTGCCCAGACTAGAACACAAGCATTACAAATCTATAAAAAAGCAGCCCCTGTGGTGGTGTACAGGAATAAATTAACCAAAAAAATTTAGTATTACCATTTATTGGTGACAAACACTACGTTTTACTTACATTCCATGGGGAGAAAAAATTCCAGCGTAAACAATGAACGGAAGCAGTACTGAACTCGCGCAGCTATCGTGCTGTACCTGGACCAATGCAAACCTCAGCGCGCACCGACCGTGCGCTAGAACACAACATCAAAAGCAACACAGTTATATATAAACATAGGTAATTTTTTTCAGCCCTACATGGAGATGTAATTAAACAGTATAAAGCACTCAAGGAAAATCAATCTGCAGTTTTATATGCACTACATTGAGATCATATCCTGTACTGTAGTGAGCTGTGAGCCACCAACACACAGTCCCTAAAACACAGCTCAGAGATCACTGAAAGTCACGGTGCATTTGAGCTCCCCTACCCCACACTCAAGAAAACTAGAAATTAACCAAAAATGATCAAACCAAGTTTAAAATTCCTAAAGTATTTAAATTCATTCAACCATTGGATAATTAGGGTTGGTTTGCGAAAATATGGGGCTTTTTAAAATGGTGGGACACAGCCTGTTTCCAGTGAAACGCTGCTATTCCAATAAAACCAAAATAACCACATACATGGATATGATCTTCCCAAGTTAGTTCACAGGTAACATGTCAGTCTCAGAAGACAAAGTTTCTAAACTGTGCTATGGTTCTACATACAATTAAGAAACTTTTAAATGAAGAATTTATAGTGTCATTTCAATCAAAACAACATAATGAAACTAAAAATGTATCACTGTTTGAAGAAAAAGCAACAGTTATGATTTAGACACTACAGTAAGTTGTAGAGACTGTAGCACTCCAACAGTTAGGTTACATTAAGAGGAAGCATTTGATTTTCTCTGGTGCTTTCAGGTTTGGGTTCAGTCAAGAGCCTGTTTCAGGCAGTGCTGTCCAGTGTTTGTCCCAAAGGGCTTGCGCTCGCCGGTTTGAGGAGAGGGTCACTTTCCATTTCTTGTTTCACACATCTAAAATGAGAAAACACCTGTTACTTAGGAGACAAAACACTATCTCCACAGGTAAGATCCTTTAAATTGGATACAAATAATTTGATGTGCATTTAACAATTTGTTACCATATAACTGCCGAAATCCTTAATCAATTAGCACTTTGTTAATCCCACCACTGTTAATTTGAGTGCTTATTATCTCAATAATAAAAGGAGAGGCTCCACTTCCTCTCCTCCCAAATCCAGCCAAGGGAATAATCTGCACCCTCTCCATGTTTCTGCTGAAAATGAGCTTTGACCCCTGCGTATCTCTTTCCCATGGGATTGGGAAAGATTGCAAGAGAGAGAGAGGAGCAGCTGGAACCCCAAGGCCACTGCAGAGTCACTCTCCTTACAGAGAAATGGGAAAGGGGCAGTTGAGCTGAGGAAGGCCAGAACTGCTGGAGCTGTCATACTGGGCTGGGGTCACAGCACAGCCACCACACTTTACACACTCACTCCTGCTCAATGCTTTGCCTTTGACACATGAAAGTGGCGAGCTTGATCATCCAAACCTTCCTCTGGTCCTGCTGGAGGGCAAACAGCCCTTGGCATTTCAGCCTTTCTGGCCAATCAAACCCCTCACACGTTACTTGTCTAAAAACTCTCCCAGGGTTCATTTGCATCAGTGCAAGGGAAGTTGGTGGGAACCACTCACACAGACATTGGTCCATTTCCTGTCCTTGGCATCTCTGTGGTTTGTTGGTCCAACTCAGACAGCAACTTTAAAATATTCAGTGCAGCCTAAAGAGAAGAGAGAGCACTCAGCAATTCAGCCTCTAGCCAGTTCAGTAATTTAGTGAAAGCATTCACTTAACCCAAACAAATGTTCTTATTTTGGCAATATTTTTAAAGAATTTTTTTAAGTTCCACAGCTATGGTGGAAAATGCAAAGGTGTAGAATTTCATCTTGCTTCATTAAACAATTGGATGGTGTTGTAACTGGGGATTCCCACTGCACTTGCTTCAGCACTGGGGGAAAACTAACACACCAGGAGGAGAAACAGCAAGAAAAGAGACACTAAATTAGTAACTGCTCAAACTGTGCAGAGCTTGAGACAAACGACAGAAAAAACCACAGAACCAGAACCAGAACCCTTTACCAAAAAAGAAAGCAAGTTACACAAGAATCAGAACACAAGTGGGGACCACATGACTGTTCACTAGGGTCAGTGTGACATGGCTCAGGCCAAGGTCAGTCCCCTCCCTTGAGAACTGACACTTCCCACTTCATTCAGACCAATTTCAGGTGCAGCTTTCTGACATACCCCTGACTCTGGCACGTGCCTTAGTGCCAGCTGAACCCTGATCTGAGGAGGGAGCTCACAGTGACCTCAGTCATAGTGTTCAAGCTCCAAACCAGCCACTCTTTCCCCTTCTTCCTCCTGCCCTGACCGCTGTGCTCAGTCTGACTGGAGCTCTGCACAGCAGAATGTAGAGATGGACATGAAAATGTCCAAAGAAAGTGACAAAGAACAATGAAATTTGTATCAAATTGTGTCCATTAGGAAAGTACTGCAACAGTTTTTAGTCTAAAAATCAGCAAAATCAGGTTTTCCTAAGGATATTCACATATTGCAAGCGATTGCTTCAGGCTGCCATACTCAGCTCACCTCTTGAGCCCATAAGAACAAGAACAATTCCTCTCAATGGGAGCAGACTGGGAACATCTTCTCAGCTCCACCTAAAGTCTTTTACAGCAGAAGTCCCCTGCAGGTTTCACTACAGCAGGTTCACTCTTTCACAAAGAAATATTTCAGCCACTGGTAATAAAAACCCTTTTTTATATCCATTGCTGAACTGCATTTCTTCCACAGGGGATTCCACTTCCACAGCAAGTCTGGGAACACGAGCCCAAGTATCACAGTTCCCACTGAAACATCAGCCCATTCTGAGATAATAAGGAAATAAACTGAGAGGCTGTCAGGTTTATATGTTCCTTTTTGTGCATTTACTGACATTGGCTCATGCAAATACTGTCAAGATGAAGCAAATGTACTTTTTGTAGACCAAAACTGTGATCATATGTTCAGCATATTAAGCATTATTTAGATTAGGTTCTGATGTTATTAATCATTATCTCTGCAACCTGTGAAATGTTTGACAAAAATGATCCAGGGAACTGTAGAACATGTGGTGATATGAAACCTTGGTCTCCCCTCAGGGAAGGCCCAAGAGCAGCATTTCAGCAAAGTTCATCATACCATGTCGTGGCAAGACTCCACATCCTTTCCAATCCCATGACTGATCAGCGGTGGCTGAGAGGAACAGTTTATAAGAGATACAAACTCATTCTTGTTATTTTTTGGAAAGTCTTTATATTCAACCTGAAGAAAAGAGAAGGATTTATTTCTTTTCAGTTAACCAGGTACAGGAAGCATATCACAACTGCTACAGATTATTTGCCTATATATGAAGCCGAGCCTTTCTTCTCATCATTCTCTCAGCCAGTAGAACCACTCTATTTGAATTTAACCTCACTTACAAGGCTTTTTAGTACTCACAAGAGCTTTGCAAGGCTCCTGAATGCAACTGGCTGCCTAATAATGATTGTTACTGGAACCTTTATTCTGCTCACTGCTGTCTGCACTTCAAATTTCTATACTATGCTTTCTGATCCACTGAGCTCATCTGTCATATCAATATAGGAACTTAGTGAAATTTTCATTAAAAGGAGCAAACATAAAGAAATGCAGAGCTTACATCAAATGCCAATATATGACAGATTAGTGAAAAAACCTAATTGATGATAAAAAACTAAAAATTGATGATTTCACATCAGCCAAGTTCAAGTCCACACTGTCTTCCTATATTATGGCAATTTTCAGAAAATGCTTCCTTAATTTTGTTCTTCCAAGACCTCAGAGCGGCACTGAATTGGGACTGAGAATGGTACAGAAATGCACATTTGAAAATGAAATTTAAAAAGATGTAAAATTTGGTATGTGTCATAGGTAAAGTGAAACTGTTACATGAACTTCAGCAGGCTCAGAACTCATCTCTCACCAGCAGAATTACAAAGCTTTTGAACAAACGAAAGGTTAGGCCAGCTTGGATAGTTTGGAAGAATTCTTGCAAAGCTGAACATTTACCTGGATTCCTTGAACGTTGGAAAGATAGTCCAGCTGCTCGGAGGGCCTGGTTAGAGGCCCATGGGGGACATGGCCTGAGGAGTTGCTGCTCTTCAGAATGGTCTCAGCAGTAGGAGAAGTGCCCCCATAGAGCAGCTCCCTGGCGATCATCGCCGTCACCGTGGCCTTGGCGGGGTTGGGAGCTGCCCGACTGAACTCTTTGGTGTGGTGTCCTTGATTGGCTCCTACAGCCTGTGCAACCTCAGGGACCATGGGAAGAATTCCAGCAGGAAGCTGCTGATGGCTGAGATAAGGCATCCTAAACTCATCTTCTTTATTACCTGGGAGGAGAGAGGTGCACGCTGAAGAGCTGCTGTTTGACAGTCCTGCAGGCACACACAGGCACCAAAAGTCACTTTGGAAAAAAATAATTTCAAATTACTTTCGAAATACTAACAAACTTGGTAAGCTCAATCAGCCTTTGGAGGGTCAGAGCTTCAGCATCATCAAGACAGAGTTTTCTTAATGAATTACTGACTCGGTGCAACCCTGCTTCTGCCAAAGGGAGCACCTTGACCTCCACGAGGAGCTTCTCCAGGTCAGCTAAGCTCACAGACACCCAGCTGCAACCATATTCCAGAGATATCTTTTGCTCTCAGAATTTTTTTATTCCATAATTTGTAGGAGCAAATAATGAAACCACAGAATGGCCAGAGCCACCATTAAATGATGTAAAGAGAGTGACAGTCCACAAGTTTAAACTATAAATTGTGAGAACAAGCAGGTGGGAAAGGTAAAATGGAACATGAGCACAAAGAGGCAAGACTATTTACAGCAAATGTCCAGCCACAGTCAACTGACAGCAATTTGCTGACATTATGGTATAAGTTAGATTAAAGAGGGATAATAACAGCTTTTTAAGGGGAACTCACAAAGAGCTATGGATGAAACTTGCACAGGTTTGTGCTCAAGAAAGGCTGGTAAGACAGTGCCAGCAAAATAAACCAAGGAGTCATTTTTATGGCAGAACAGATTAATCAATTTCTGCAGGGCTGAGCTGTTTCAAATCTAAGGATGAAAGCCAAAATTTGTAGATGGAAGAAAACAGGGACAGCAAAATCTGAATAGAAAGTCAGGAAGTTTACCTGAGATCTTATGGATGCAGTAAAATAGTACTAAAGTCCAAGTCAATTCAACTTACTATAATTTAAACAGCAAAATTATCCTTAAATACATAAAGTACCTGATACATGCTCTCCAGAACAGCAACCTGTGGTGACTGATAAACTTTCCACAATGATTCCTCCCCACAGATGACATTCCAGAAAGCAATGTCTGTGTACAGTGTGGCCAGGTCTGGGGCCTTTTGGTTCCAGCCTGCCACCCTGGGTGTGACCACCACAACTATCCACTGCCTGAAACAAGTGCAGGCACAGCTCCTGCTCTCAGTCACCAAAGACTGGCACACACTGAGATTGTTCTCAACAAGGCCATTCCTTCCCTCTCCAACTCTGCCTGAAGTTGACCAGTTAGTACTGACACCCTTTCCCATCTTCATGCCAGGAACAGGGGCCTTGGGAGGAAAAAGCTCTTTGGGGTTTGAACCAACCCTTTCCAAAGGCTCCACTTGGGTTTGCAAGGCAGCAGCTGCACAGCTCTGCTCATGCCAGTGCTGAAGGGACTGGGAACAGAGCTGACATCCCCAACAGGGCCCTGCTGCTTTCACCAGGTTACTCACTAGCTGAAGTCTCTTCAGAGCCCGGCTCAAAGAAGGTTACTTTTCTTCCATCACCTGGTTTCTTCACTGGGGTCTTAAAAATAAAAAGGAAAGAACTCAGACACACAATATCCCTTTAAATTTTTTTTTCCCTTCAAATTTTAAAGTTTTCAAGATGCAGGTGATCTGACCAACCAAAATTTTACTGAAGAAGTTATTATTCAAAAACATCAATAATTATGCTCCTATCAAGAAAAGAGAAGTTAAGTGATTCTTATTCATTGAAGGCCTAAAACTAGCACATCCCAGAGAAGTGGTATTAGGAACACAGCTACCCAGAACTAGGAACCAGAATAAAGCCAGTTCAGCTGCCATTAGTCACTGGTACTGCTGAGGGGAGCACACCAGACACAAATGAGCACATACTTGTAAAGCAGAAAACCAACCCTGGATTTGCTGTTTGAAGTCCCTGGTAGCATCTGCTGAATCACCAGCAGAACACAAGGCTCTTTCCCTAAGGGACCCACCAGAGAGGCCCCAACAAACTTTTCACTTCAGCTGTGACAAAGCTCTGCAAAACTATTGCTACCAGAGTACTATAACCTGCAAGTTTCTGAGAACAACACCTCAATTATCACAGGTTCTGAGACATTTCATAATGCAGGAATACATTCATTTATCTTTCTGATGAGACTTTGATTTAGTTGAAAACCCAAACACTTAATGTATTCAAAACACTGGATATTTAGTATTTTTTCAGAGAGCAGTCCCCTCAATACAATTGTTTCCTGGCTAGGGCAGAGGGAATGAACTTTCTACCCTGTTACTGCCTTGCAAAGCTGCTTCTGTTCAGCTCAGCCTTTGCTCCAGCATTAACCAGCTGCTGCTTCCTAAAGACTCACCTTCTCTTCTGTCTTTAATGCTGGTTTTGGAGGCTGAGGTTGAGGGACTTTGAAACCTAAAATTTCCAGCATATTTTCAGCTGCATTACGTTTAGCAACCTTTTTGTTCGTGCCCATTCCTTCAGCTGTGTGTATACCAACTTTCACCTGGACAGAAGAGAAAGAAAATTCAACCCTTAAGCAGTAGGACAGGGATTCCCTTAGTAGTGATCTGCGTTTCCAGCATGCTGTCAGTCACAAAATAGTTCAAGTGATCATTGTTCTAAGCAGGTTGTCATTTATTATCAATAATCATTGGCCTTCAAGCACAAGAAACCCAAAGAGAAGTCACACAAAGAATTGTATTTCATCATCTCACCTTTGGTAACCAGGTTAATGTTAATAAATCCTACATTAAAAAATATAAACAGCTTAGTATCTCTTAGCAGAATATTAATACTCCTGTTAATTAAAATATTAGGCAGTTACAGCATAGACTACTGGTGCCCTGTGCAATTTTTTAAAAATAATGACTCAGATCACTTTTCTTGAACCTTTCTCTTTTGTGAATGTAGCCTATTAGATATTTTGTTAAATCATGTCATGGAAATCCATTAATCCTTATATCAACGTGACAATCTGACTGTCACAAGGCAAAACATGAGATGGCTGTGCAGTCACACCAACCTGCATGACGAACTCCCTGCGCCTGGGGAGCCCACGTTCTGTGATGAGCATGTACTCAGGTTCCTTCTCCTTCTTGGCCTGCTGTATCTGGGCAAGTCTGCTAATGGGATTCATTCCTTGACCGTACTCTGGACTTGTTTGCAGCTATGTAGAACAGTGTTTAGGAAATAAGCCAAACTTTATGAATATTTGGTTTAATAGACAAAATGCAGCATGCCACTGAATTAATTAATCTCTAGATTTTAAAAACACTGAAATAAAAATTGTTTAATGAAACACTGTCTCATCTACAGGAATATTGAATTTATTTGGCTCCACCATCACACTTGACCACATGTAACCTACGCTGCCAATAGCTTTACAAATTCTAATCCTGCTATATTAGGAGGGATGAGCTTGCAGGAGAGTTTGTACAAGCAAAATCAAGCAAAACCCAGAGCTATAAAGTCTGAGGCTTTAAAGTCAGAGCTTGATTTTTATGTGCTGCTCTTTCCTTTAGAAGGTTTCTCTTTCATCCTGAATTAACTGATAACTCCTATAAAAGTGGTGTCAGGACCCCATTAGAGTGGGAGCAAAGCTCGTTTGTTGCACCAGAGGGCTGGCAAAGGCTGAGCAGCTGAAGAGTGTTTATAACTGACTCAGAAAAGCTTCTCTGATGATTATTTGAACAGTCAAACTTACAACCTTTTCCCACTTACCTTCACTATAGATTTTGTTTTCTTTTTGATTCGTGGCTTCATTTTCTCAACCGTAGGAAGGGGTGGCAATTTTTTCAGTTCTTCTAGGACTGCTATTGCAGCATTTTTCTTTGAGATCTTCTTGCTCTTTCCTTCACCTTCACCCATGAATTCTCCAACTGATACCTTGGTTACAAAACTCTTCATATGGGGAGGACCACTTTCCTTGGTTACCTGTTTCAGAGGGAAAAACTGAGTGAAAGCGTGATAAACACTTATTAAAAATGGCAGGGCATATTGTTTATAGCAAACTTCTCTCAAGAACTAAGGATAAAGAGATTTTAGATTTTCATACAATCCAAAAAGTAAATCATACTCACTCTAATAACATTCCCACCCAAATAAACATATACTTTTAAAAAATCAGATGCAGCAAGCAGTAAACAGTATTTACACAAGTCATTAACCCATCTTACTTTACTGATTTACTGTTTCAGTATAAAAATAGGACTGTTCTATTTCACCAGTGTGTACTTCCCCACAGTTAACAGCACCTCATTAAATATATCATGGAACAGCAATAAAACATTACAGAGAAAGAAAGTCTTTGGGATCTATCATTTTAGTCCAGAAATTCTGATTTCTGAACTCTGAAGTTCTGAAGAATTCTGGAGATATCCAAGAGATAGCTGCCCACTACAGATTTAGGCTTTTGACTCCATTCATAACACATCGTACTCCAAAATATCCATATAGTCAAAAAGTAAGATTGAATTAAGAGCTTCCACCCACAATTGGCTTGTGTGACAGTGTACATTTACATTTTACAGTGATGCTCAAGCTAATCTGCAGTAACTGAAAGTTTCATGTAAAATTTCATAGAACAGTTTCAGAAGCAATTTAGTTACACACAATTGCATTTTCTTACTATAGTAATTCAGATTGGTGGCTTAAATATTACTCTGCCAGCTCAGGAAAGCAGCATGATAAATTAATATTTTAGTGAAACAGAGATGCTCCTGTGGAAGCTCCTGATTTAAGATAACTGAAATGATCAAGGAGGGCAAAGAGGCAGCAAGCAGCCAGGCCAAAGGGAAAGGAAAGTCAGATGCACATGAGGTCACCTCATGGCAAGAAAAGAAACCTATTTGTGAGATTCTGCACTCGTGGGTAGTCCAGATCAGTGCTCAATTAAGCAAATACTTCCATATGTGTCTTTCAGAGTGAGCTCTACTCCTTTCTGCCTCGACTCTGCACTTCCATGTTCTGATCATTAATGCAGGGTTGTGTTTTGGTTCTTCACTGTAATAGGTTTTTCCAAAAAGCTTGAAAAAAAGATTGCACAGACAACCAGAGCGTAGCTGTTCACTCCATGTGATCATTTTAGGACATGAATTTGTGAACAGGTGGGTTTTTTTTTTTTCTTCTCTTTACCATATAAACTCCAAGACTATCAGGGTGACTGTCAAAGGTTAAAGTGTATTCACAACTAACAAGACATGTTAAAAGTCAGTTGTTTGGGTTATCTAGTGGAGACTCAACTTAGTGTGTACCCTTAATAGTCTAATAAAAACAAATCTAGAGCTTGTAAAGTAAACATACCTCAAAATTCACAGGCAAGTTCCTTTTAAGTGCAATCTCAAAAACTTGGCTTATTTCAGATTTATTGAGATTTTCATCATCTGGTTCTTTTCCGTTAACCTAAAAGAAGCATACTCTATTTAAAATAAAGATCCTATATAAATTGAATTTTATCCATTCAACCACTTTACTGAACTCTCCAAATTTTAAGTACTCTACCCTTTACTGCCATGTTACACAAATGTGGAGAAATGCAGCCCACATACTACAGAACTGAATCTTAAGAAGCTCATTAAGATGTATGTGTAAAAGCTTTCAAACCTTCATATTTTCATGTGCTCATTACAAGAAAGAACAAATGGAATAAGGGCCAATAGGTTGAAAAATGTGTTTACAGAAAATGAAATTGAAGTGCAAAGTGCACTTATTTCCAAATGGAAGTACCTTTATGAAATACAATTTTCATATACTGATTGGACATTTGCAACAAAAGCACTAAGACAGGATCAGGTAAGAGAAAGGGCAGAAAAAATAAAGATTCTGAAAGTGGGACCAATGTGAATGAGGGATGGCTGATGAGCCCCTTGCACAGTCCTGTCTTTTTACATGCTCCCTTTTAAGTGCTTCATCTGCAGCTTTGTTTTCTCATGTCAAGAACATCCTATCAGGAATTTGCCCTAAATCAAACGCTGACCATCCCTGAGAACCCAAACCTGCTGGGACAACAGTGCCAGTGAAGCTTTCCTACAGGCACATCCACGTTTCTCCAAGTAAAACTCTGGGATTCCAGAAGTGTCTTCACTGACACTGGTGTCAACATGAGCTAAGGCATGTCAACAGCAACAGAGAAATTTTAGGAATAAGTATCCAACAGCAGTATTGGAAAGATTACGATAAAGATGAACAGCAACAATATAACTGATGTATCACACCATGATGCTATGCAAAAGGTAACAAAAATTATTTAAGTGGCTTATTGGAGCAGCAGAGGAGCTGAGTTAGAGAGCTATCATAGATTAAAACTTGTTGGATGGCAGTGAGCTTCCCCCATGTCTGCTACCAACAGGTCATTTTAAAACACGAGGGATTTTCCTGTCCCATCAGTTAAGACAGGCTTTTCCCATCTTAAAAAAAAAAAAGTCGATAAAATTAATCTAAAGTTTTCAGTCCTCCCACTGTCCCATCTTCTTCCCACTGTTCTCACGGGCTGCCCTTGTCCATCAGGCTGGAGTCTGGGCCCTGTGCTGCCATGGCAGGGTCAGTGCAGGTCTGAGCGGGGCTGTCCCAGAGCCCTGCGCCCAGCACCGTGTCCTGTGCGGGGCAAAATGGGGCAACACGGGGCAAAACGGGGCAAAACCGGGCAAAACTGGGCAGAACTGGGCAAAACTGGGCAAAACTGGGCAGAACTGGGCAGAACTGGGCAGAACTGGGCAACACCAAGATCGAGTAGAGCTGCCTGAAGTCTCCATCATGAGCTGCCAAACCCCAGTGCCAGTGCAAATGCCAGGTCCCCTGGGACAGCAGCACCGTCCCAGGAGCAATGTTGAGCTCCTGAGGCCACGATCACTCCAGCACTGCCAGGAAGGGCCTGTCCCTGCCCTCACTCACCAACACTGGCACACCTACTTCCATCACAAGCACTTTTCCTCTCCTGGCAAGTTCAGATAGGCTCTAGTTTTTCAAATTCCAATGTTTTCCCTTATGAAGATGACCATGACTTCTCTTTATTGGGTAAGATTTTGCCACTTAATACCCTCTCAAGAGGATACAAATAAATAGAATGGAATTATCTGCTCTATTGCAGTTTATGTTCATCACACATTCCAAATCTGTGTACACAGTGCAAAATGAAGGTTCTTTTCCTCAATACCTTCATCTAAAAAGAGTGAATTATTAGCAAAATAACCATTAACAGACTATAGCTATTTTACTGATTATTTTGCCTCTACTTGAATTCTGGATCTGTTTACTTTATAAATCAAAAATAACCATACACACACACACTCTCCCCGCTTTCCCTGCACACTTCAAGGCAGATGATGCTTAAAGTTTGCTTTTGAGGTATTTTGCATGTTTGCATTGGCTAAACTTTCCAAGAATTATGTGCCTCTAAATCTGAGTGACACCCCAAAGCATTTACTATATTTATCTCTCATCACATTGTTCAAACAAATTCCACAAGTCCTGTACTCCATTACAGAGGGACTTGCCCTCTTCCAGGAACTCCTTCCAGTTCCCTGCCCTTCCTCAAGACTGCTTGTGAGCAAATGCTGAAGTGGGGAAGTGCTGCCCAGACTGCACTGACCAGCCACAGCCTCCAGAGCTAAAGAGCACAGCTGAAGAGCAGCTGTTATTTACCACGTCAGCTGGCAACAAACACAGAAGCAAATTTTGAGGCAAAATTAGAATTCCTGCCTAAGAATTGTGCTAGGAATGATTTCCCAGCTTTCCATGTTTCCTAAGCTTTAAGTCAATGCTTTATCATCTGTCTTGGAACATGCCAAGTAACCCCATCCTGCGACTCCACCAGCACATCCAACCCCAGACACACGGAGGGTCCTGGGAGCTCTCCCATCACAGCCCCCTCTCACTGCTCCAACATTCAGCTCAGTTCTTCAGGCAGGACTTGGTCCAGCTGAGGGCCAATATACACATTTTTTCCTGACACTTGCTCCTAGATCTGCAGCCCAAAAAGGTGTGGGGAATGGTCATTCTTTCCCTTAAAGTCTAATTTTACTCAGTGATTCCTTCTTAGAATCACAGAATCATTTAGGTTGGAAAAAATCTTTAAGATCATTGAGCCCAACTGTTATTACACACTGAATATTTTCTAATTTAAAAATACAAGAGTAAAATTCCATAAAAACAAAAATTTGTAAAAAATTTTCCCAAGTAATAAAAAAGTACAAAATTACTCCCTCATAAAACATGTGAGTTCAAACATCAAAATATTCTTTTTACACATGCATATACATAAACAGAAATACGAAATATAACTACATTTAAAAGGAAAATGACTGGCATCAAATAACTGTTAGGAAGTATCAGGATTATGTCTGCTTCTGAAATCTTCATTTGCCTCTGTTGTAACCAGGCATTTTTAACAGCATCTCTCATCACCTCGCACTCCTGCATCCTTTCAGGCCCTTGCCTCACTGGATGAAGGAATGAACAGGGCTCCCTCAGCACCACAACCTTCCTTACTGCACCTTCATCCTGCCTACCATGAAATGCTGCTACAGAAACAATTCTCTCAGACATTCCTAAAGCTGCAACACTTGAAAGCCACAAATATCAATGAATTCAAGCACCAAACTTGAAATGAAAACTTGATTATCTAAGTATTTGTTATAAACCAGCACACCCTGTTCCAAGGCCCACTCTTCTTTCCCTAAGCAGCATTTCCTACTGTTCTTCTACAGACAAGTCAAATATAAACTGAAAAATAAAACAACAAATGCAGTGTTCTCAGGGTCAAGACACCATTCAGGTCCAGTTTTATTAATAAAATAATTCTCCCTTCTTGCACTCTCTTGCATCATTTACTTCCTCTACCTCTGGATTTACAGCCCTCACACAAAATGAGAAATCCTACAACTGCAGTTTGTTCTGAAGACCTCACATTACCCAACACCAAAACACAATTCTATACATTTTCAGAAAGTGGCCTGTACTGAAGCATTTCTAGAACAGTGAACAGAGAATAATTCAGTGACATGTGAGCCCTGCAGAGCTGCTCTCCCTGGGTCTGTGCTCCCTGAGGGGAAAGGGGTCCACATGAGCAGTTCATCTGTTTCGAGGGTGGGTGCAAAAGGGGGATGTTCTGCACCACTGACACAGAACAATAGTCCAGAATTTAGGGTTCTCAGCACTGAAGGGGAACATCCTCCTCTGCTTTGGCCTCTCCTGCATGAAGACCAGCTGGCCCTTGCCCATACTGTGCCAGTCACCAGTTCAGATTTCAGTGCAGGGCACAGCCCAAGCCCCAGCTCCTGTTCCCAGCATCACTCTCTTTTCCCAACAGCATCTGAAGTCCCTAGGAGCCTCCATCTTTCTCTCTGCATTCCTCCAGGAGAGCTTTCCCTTACCTGAAGCACCTCCATCAGTGCCTCCCAAGCCTCTGACCTGAACTCACACCCAGTGCTTTTGCCCAGTTGTCTGGGCAATGCTCACACACACAAAGTTTTAACTCGGTGTCCCTTGGCTTCGTGTTTCTTCAAGCCTTTTGCTCTGCCATTCCTGGTAGATCCCAGCTATTTCTTTCTCAGTCTGAGACCCCTTGGCCAATCCTCATTTTCCTTCTTCCTCAGCACACAGCCAGACTCCATATCCAGCCAGCTCTCACACCCCAGATTACAAGTTACAGTTCTGGCTTTGCCCAAAGCAGCCAACACACCTGAAGGGGTGCAGGCTCCAGCCAGCCCAGCAGCAAAGCAGCTCCTGTGCTCACAGGGAGACTAAAGCCACCCAGCAGCAAAGCATGAGAAACACAATGGTATTGGAATGGAAAGTGCTGGGCAGCCATAAATATATGAAGGGATTGACTACTTAAATTCCTATCAAAATGTGTGTAAGAGTCTACTACTTCCATGCACTTCCTGATCTTCTAGAACTTCCATGGTTCTTCCCAAAGTCATGTAGGAATTTGTCCCAGGAGTAAATCCATGCCTGAGTTTTATGTTTCCCATTTATGCACTTCTTCAGAAGTTTGTGTATGATCTGTACCTGGTAAGATATTAATTCCTATCTATGCTTCCAGTGCTCATATCTGACAGAGGTCTACAGCATTGCTGTGGAAAAATATGACAGTAAAAAAATTAACATAACTTCATCTGGGAAAATTCTAGTTCCATAGAAATTTATGCTTTTAAATCAAAGTGTTTCTATTGACACAACCACTGCTACACAGAATTCAATTTCCCAAATGACCCTTTCCTCTCAACAAGGAAAAAAACCTACAATAATACCCCAGTTTAATCTAGCAATTTATGCTTACAGCACTAAGATTAATTCCCACCTCTGGTTTCTCAGGCAAGGGCTCATTCTGCAGAACTTTCAGAGCTTTAGCAGCTGCATCATGCTTAGCTGCTTGTCTTGTTCTTCCCTTCCCATGAAACTGCTGCCCTCCAATTGAAAGCTCCACTTGATAAAGTAAAGGTCCAACAGGAAATGGGTAAAAGTACCTGCAAAGAGAGAGGTAAGTAAGCAAATGATTTGGCCTACAAAGCAGACACCTAAGTCAGATGTGAGTCAGTCTCTTCCATACCAGTAACTACACCAGCACTGAAGCACTAGTTTTAAAATGCCAAATTTTTATTTAGACCCTCAAAGAATTTAGTGAGCTACCTTCAAGACAAATATTGACATTCCTTGCTTTACAATAGGAACACATTTCTGACCAAGTGCTACAAAAAGACAACAGAACTGCCCTCCATGGACTTGGCAGGGCACCAAGTTTTGAATTTGAAGTTCCTATGCCACATAAATTTCTTTAAACTGCAACTTTGTATCATTTCAGAAGAAGCATCAAACTGTTTTCTTCACTTTTGCCTTTAGGCAGAAAGGAAATGCAAGAAATTTTTACCTAATATTTAGCTATTTGCTTAATGAAGCTGGCTATACCTGAATGCTCTCAAAAACACTTGAACTTCTGGTCCAGCTCCCGTGCCCCACCCCAAAGAAAT
This sequence comes from Parus major, assembly GCF_001522545.3. NCBI lineage: Eukaryota > Metazoa > Chordata > Aves > Passeriformes > Paridae > Parus > Parus major. The sequence goes on from NC_031788.1 coordinate 14,253,702, forward strand.
GAAGCACTGGAAATAAGGCAAGTTACAGGTATTGGTGGGTGTGCTGCAAAGCTCCTGCCCCACAGGATGTCCCTGGCTGGGGGCCAGCTCTCGGAAGGCTCAGGGGGTTCAGAGGCAGGAGCCAACACCTACCGCGGGGGGTAGGTACCGCCTCGCATGGTGTAGCTGTAGGTGGATCTCATCCCCGTGTAGGGGTCGATGGGTTTGTACATGGGCTTCTTCCCCAGCTTCATGCAAAGTGCGTTCAGCTCCACTGTAGGGGTGACACTGTCTGCAGGAAAAGGAACACAAAGGGCTGTTCAGCTGCCTCAAGGAACTGAGGCAATTTAAACTCTTACTGCTGCCTCACAGCAGGGGAAAATGAGCTCAAGGTTTGCCACATGCAGTATCTTAAATTACTAAATTCCAAACAGAACTGCTAATAAACAAGAAGACAGTAAGTCTACATGATGCACATGAAAGCAGCCTAGTACAGTTGCGACAAATCCTGTTACAAAGTGAATTTGCTGGGAGGTCTTTTTGGATTTGTTTTGGGGGCTTTATCATTTTGCTCTTAGTTTCTGCTAATTCACCTAAATTTACAGTGCATCTAACAAAGTGCAGAAAAAGAATTTTCTGCAGTAAAGAAATTTCTCCAAATATACCCTTAAGTTACCAGACATGCTACATTCCTTCTGTGTCTCTTGCTTGCTGGGAATGATCAAACATTTCTCTGTCCTCAATGACCTAAGAAGGGTTTCTATGACTCTTCACTTTCAAATTGCAACTGGCCCTGTCAAAAGGCAGGTGAATTGCTGCTGAGGGCTAAAACATTTCTCTCAGTGCCAGTATTGGGGGCATCAAGAACTGACTCCCAATCCATTCTCACTGGACAAAGAACAGTCGCTGCCATTTTTTCTACCATGGGTCTCACTGGCTCAGAAATCAGCTGTACTCCAGTACAAGAGGTCTGGTGTAAGGTAATTGTCAAAAGAAAATGCCCTATGGAACAGATGCAGAGATAAAATAAATACTCTCTAGCTGACAATTGCCACAGCTAAAAAGGCAGAATCACCGTTTTTATTCATCCTTATACAACTTCAATACCAAAAGCAGAAAGCTGTACTTATCTAGGTATAATTATTTTAAATCAGTTTGTTGTGGCATATACCTGGATTCTTGCCTTCACTACGAGATGGACGAGCTGTAGGTTTAGGGAATTTTGTCCCTTCCAAAGCTTTGGCAGCTGCTGCATGTTGCGCTTTTTTAATACTAGTTCCTTCAGCTTCCCAATGCTGGTCCCCAAGAGTCAGCTGCACTGTAAACACCTTAAAACCACAAACAAGTATTTTGTAAAAAGCTGCTTCAGAATCCACGTAGTTTATTAGACCTTCTTACACAAAACAATGAGTCTTCCAGTGATGCACAAGATGAGAATATGGTAATCCAAGCTCTCCTTAACTCCCATGTCATCTCTAGATTTCCATCACTTTGGACATCAACAGGATTTTCCTGGTTACTGAACAAAGAATTTCACAACAAGTGTAGCTGGCCAGTATCCCAAGTGTCCTGCATGAGATCTGACAGGCTAAAAACTCACAGCAGTGTGGGGAGAGGTGACAGCCCCAGGACAGCTACTGTGCCCATGTCACTGAACAGCAGACTGCAAACTCACCCTTCTTTGTGACACAAAACTCACTCTTGCTTTAATCATCTGAAAGGTTTATTAAAGATATTTTTCATCAGTTTGAAGAAAGTTAAGTTCACACTGTACCATAAAAGCTTCTACATGCCCACAGGTGAATGAAACATGATTGAACAGATGTTCTGAATGTTATTCCAATACTTTTTGTAAATGTCAGTTCCATCACATCTTTAAGCTCATGTGACATTTTGGGAACCCAACCTTTTCCTCCCCAGGTACCAGCTTCACACTTCCCTACCACTGATGCTCTGGGGGCTTCCCTCTCCTCTCCTCTCCATTAGTCTGGATTATCTTGCAGCACAAACACACACGTTGCCTTCCCACTCCTGAAGGTGAAGGAGCATGAGCAGCAGCAGTAAGAAATTGGTATGAACATCTACCTTAGAATGAGCTGGACCTTGCTCACTCAGAAGCTTATACTCAGGCTGAATCTTGTTGAAACGGGCTAATTCATTCACAAGACACATGGGGGTTTTCTCTTTGGGGTTTGCCATGTTTGAAGGAGCTGAAAGGTTACATAAGATCAGATAAACGAACTGATAACTGTGAACTCTACTATAAATTTTAATTAAAAAAAGAAATCTCAGTGGCTTAGCATCTAGTTGTCTGCAATGCTGGAATAGACAGCTTTGCTCACTGGCCAAACTGCTAACAATCTACTGAACTTTGGAATTTCCAAGCAATGCTCATGCATAAAAAGCATCACCATTAAATTCAAGATTCTTATCCAAGGCAGAAGTATGAAGTTAGAAAACTCCTGCAAGCAGCTCACATCTTATCTAGTATGTGTCAAGGACCAAAGCTTCCACGTATTCCTCATTATCACTTGCTTTGAAAAATTTCAAAAACTCAGTTAATTTCATTTCCCTTCTCCTATTTTTCCCTATTAGCTATTTTTTATTACCCTTTATTTGTTCCATTGCATTTTGTTAGCCTAATATATTTATCACTAAACTTGTCATAAAAGAACTAAAGATAACAGAACTGAACTACTAAACTAAAACAACTACTAAACCTAAACTATTTCAAACAACACTTTCTCATATTTAAAACAAGATACTGGTAGAAAAGATTCATAGTAATGTTTCAAAAATTTAATGTCATACAATTAAAAATATTCTTTACTATTACAAACATATCAATTAATTGCTGGAACTTTATGTAAATGTATGCTTCCACCTGCCTCCTACAGATTTCATTCCATAGGGAGCTACTGCAGTTGGATAAATATTACTTTTAAATTACATGTAGGTGCAGGACATGAGGAATACATCATAGCAAGCTATAAGCATTAACAAAATATACAGTTACTGACTCTATCTTACCTGCAGCTGCACTGGTGGATGTAACTGAAGCAGAAGGCAAAGCAGAGTTCTGGATAGGTCTGCCTGCATTTTCAGAGGGCAAAGAACTGGTAGTAGAAGGAATACTCAAAGGCTGTGAAAGAGATGGGTTTTTATTCAGTATTTGGCTCCCTGCAAGGGCAGCAGAAGGATTCTGAATCTGAACTTGAGACATGTTCACTTCCAACCAGAGCAGATTACTGTAGACAAACAGCTTTGAACGCAGACAAACTCCAATTTTGGAAGCCAAATTGCTGACCTAAAATGTAAAGATGAAAAATAGATTATATGAAATATTTAGCATTCTCTAACAACCTACTGAAATTATTCCTCCATCAGCAAAAAGGGAAACAGTGTTGAACCAAGCACCCATTGTTCCCGTTTTGTCCAGTTAGTCACTCACACATCCAGTTTGCACAGCACAGTTCCACCCATACTCCCCAACATGTTTCACACTTCTTTCATTCACAGAAGATTTATTTATGCTTGTTCATTACTGTCCATCTCTTTTCCCCAGGACTGAATGCACTTAAGAAGCAAATCCTCTTACTTACAGCCAGAGCCACTGGTTATACACTGAACAAAGAGCAACTTCCACAGACAAATTACATTTCATGCATTCTACCATTTGAAGTTAAACTTTTCCACTTGGAGAGCAAGAAATAAATTAAGTCTTTAAAAACAATATTTAGGGAATACATCCTTTATTATTATCATAGAGTTTTCCCCCAGGATCACCAAGAATGCCAAGCCACTTATGAGGGGAAAAAGCTGGAGTCCAGCAGGAAATGCTCAAGTAGCTCTGGCTGGGAAAAGCAAAGGTGTAAGAGCTCATAAACTGTATCAGCTACATGAACTCTGAAGGTTACTCCTATTTCAGTAGGACATGTCTCAGTCACAGTTCAAGCATCGATTTAGAGTCACTTGGCTCTGCAGCACTATAAACAAGTGTAGGAAGTGCTCATGGGCACCTATGGCCATTTAAAAACCCCTTCAGACTGCAGGACACGCTCCAGCCCTTGTGCAGTGCTGTGACAGATCTTCCCTGTGCTGATAAATCAGTATTAGATTTCTCTTACACATGGATGCAAAATTATCTTCATGTTCAGCCAGTGGAACCTAAATAGACACCAACAGGTCAGCTGTCCATATCCACTTACAAGCCACATATCAATTTATTTATTAAAAATACATTTTACAGCCAAATAAATCCATTTTACACACAAAGGCACTCACACATGCACACACACACACACAGAGGTCACCTGCAGATCTGATTAGGGCAGCAAACAAAGGTTTATTCTTTCCTAACTTATAGGTGAAAAGGAGAAATCACTGTTCCAGCTACCACCAGGGGGCTATTAGTAGCAACACAACTCCCCCAGTGCTCTGTGAGCTTCAAATTCTGAACCTGTGAATGGATTTCCAAATGTGAGAGGAGCAGGAATGAGTCACAGGGAAGCTTTTAGCTAGTTACTGACAAAACAAACTTAAGAGGAGAACCTAGATTAATACATTCATGGACAGAAATATTTAATTATTTGTTAAATAAGAGGTAAGAAACTGCTGGAAAACAACAGATACACCACCAAATCCACCATCTGGAGTATTTTTACTTTGGAAAAAAACATCATAAGCATGTCAGACTTATACTACCACCTGGATAACTCTGTTTTTACTAGAGAACAAAAACAGTTCAGGTCTCATTAGTCCAGAAGACACATATGCAGATTATATTCAAAATAAATCCTATATTTGACTACTGAAATTACAGCAGTTACACACTAGGTGCATTGTAACTGTGAGAGTGGCATTAGACAGTCTGCCTAAAGGACCTCTAAATAATTGTAAGATAAAGATGGAAAAGTATTTAGAATAAGACTCCAGGGTGATAACTTTTCAATCACCAAGTTTCATTGCTAAGAGCATCTCTAGAATCACTGAAGATTGCCTGGCACAGACTACACCAAAGTCTTGCAGATGAAGAAATGCAATGAAGTCTTGCAATGAGAAGAGCAAGCACTCCTTTCCTGCTGATGTGCAATGTCTTTCTAAGGAACTGAAGTTACTTTAGCCACTCATTTTGAGAAGACAACACCAAAAGTTGTTATTTTCATTTCAGAAACACCAGAATGTTTGAGATCACGCTGAAAAGGAATTTGTTTTCAGAAAACTTCTGACTTTTTCAGAAAACTTCTACAGGCAGTTTTCTTTTAAAGCAAGGCCCTGCATTTCACACGTTTGCCAGGTTTTAGGGAACCATGTTTCAGCTTCAGCACACACGGTGGAAGTGGCTTTGCAGTGGTGCAGTGCAGGCAGGAGCAGGGCACCATCCCCAGGGGTCTGGCTGCCCCAGAAGGGGGTCCCTGACAAGGACAGCCCAGTTTGCTTTTGCTGTTTCCAGCCTGATCCCAGGCAGAGCTCAGCTCTCCCCAGCACAGCTTCTCTGCTTGCAGGGACACGCAGGACACAACCCTTGCTCACAATAAACTGCTGGGATTCCAGGGCACATCCTCCCAGCAGCTCCAAAGAACAAAACCAACTGGAATTTGTGCTTGCATTCACAGCTCCCTGTGCAGGTGACAATCCTTCAGTTGATTTGCAGGAAATATTTCACTCACGTAAAAGAACTCACTGTTCATCATTGCACATTTAACTACAGGTGATTTGGGGATTCTGAAAGGGCTTACAGTGCTTTCACAAAGAAATATGCTCTTTACCCTACAACAGGCTTATAAAATGCTAACTAGCCAAGAAAAAGGCATCATAATTGAGAAGGTTGACGTGAACAACTCATAAAGGCTGTTGCAGTGGGCAGAGGAACAAAGATGCCAGAATTTCAGGACATTTTTCCATGTAATCAGGGGTTAGATACTTCAAACTTTTCAAGACACCTACTGGTGCAAGTAACTGACTCCCTACTCAATACTCGAGGTGTTGCTAGAACTGAAGCCAGCTCAGATATGCAAGAGAGTAAAAGTACAAAGGTTTTACTCACACTCAATCTGAGCTCCTTCCCCACCCTTCCACCGTTACTTTTCTCTAACTCCAGGAGTATTTGCAGTGTTACCACAACAGTGTTGCACTAGAGGTGATCCCCACCCAGGATCACCTCAAACAGCTCAGTGCCTGGTGGGCACTACGACACTTCAAAGGATTTCCAGATGACTGCTCATCACTTGGTTTTAGATTTTTATTTTCTTTTCGTGCATCAGTGCCTGGAACATTCCCAGAAATTTTGAACACATTAAAATGCAAAGTTCAGGTGTCACTGCGGTAACCAAAGAAATGCACAAAGGTGTGAGTATGCCAGTCCAGTCAGCCAAAAAAGAAATTAAAGATCTTCATATATAAAAGAATGTAACATTTTTAGATAAAGTTCTCTTGGGTTTTTTTTCAGTGGTATAATTCACACAAGAGTTGCAGATAGAAGCCAGCCAAAAATCAAACACTTCCTATGGATAATCACATTTTAACCCAACTTGTCGTTCTTTTTAATATGATGCAAATAGAAAGGTAGAAAATCTTAATGCTTTGAGTAAGTTTCCAGTACCTTTAGGAGATCCAGAGAGTGAAGATCTGTATTTAGTTCTAAACAGGATATTTATGATGGAGAATGCCTAAAAGAAAAAACAGAGAATTAGCATTTTGCTTCCTAAAGGCACAAAAAAATCTTCTGTAGAGAATCTCTCACCCTACACTGAGTTTGCCTCATCTGTTCATGAGGACTCGTGTGACCCTTCCATTACCACTGACAAACTGCTCAACACAGCTGCTCTTCCAAGAATTTCCAACTTGATCCAAGAATCTTCCTTGCTCTTTCCCCAACCCCAAGTGATGTTTCTCACCCAAGCAGTGGAATCTCACAACAGTGCTCTTTGCAGAATTACAAGAGTCACTTGCCAATTTTCCTTCTGTAGTGAAGCTCCCAGTTCTTCTGTAGTGAGGCTCTTCTTCCTAAGAGCTCTAGAGATCAGCTCCCAAATTAGACCCAGACCTTAATTCAGAAAGCCAAATCAAAAGCAAGCCACAAACTGAGAAACTCTGGAAGCTATTAATCACAAAAACTGATATAAATTCTACCTTTTGGCTACATTTCCAATCTAGTGATTTCACTCACAAATAGTCTAAAACCATTTTAGAATAAAATCATCTCAGTGCTGCATATGAAACCTGTCATTGCATGCACTTCTCTGGATGGAATCAAAACCTATTTTATTCTACTTACAAATATAGCACAAAGTGTTTAATCCTTCTTTTCCATGCCTAAGCCAACTGCATGCAGATGCCAGCAACATCATTCCCAGCCACAAAATGGGGGAGATCTCAATCCTGATTAGGGTTAGAAGAGGACAGAGCTCTTGTATTTACTTCAAACATTCACTTCAAACTCTCAGGCTGACTCCTAGGACCAAGAGCAGCTTTCCTGCCAGGACAAAGGAGGATGCAGAGCCTGAAGCAGGCTGCCATCACACCTGTTGTTTACCAACAGGAGAGTGAAGAGGGAACACAAGAGGATTACAGTCAGCTCAACTTCTCTTCTACAGGGTTTCCTGGAGGCTAAACTAAGCATCTGAAAAACAAGTAAATGGATCATATTTGCAGGCAGGGTCAAGACCCAGTTGGATAAAGACAACAGAATTTTCTCCCTGGTAGCCCTGCCAAGAATAAACCCCTTGACCTCAGCAGAACAAGCCCAAGGGGCTGGGCAGGCACTGCCCACTGGTCACCATGGCACAGACACCACTGATGGGCACCAGCAGAGTGAAGAGTTACAACCAACACCACTTCCCAACACAAGCTGACACCACCAGGCTGCCTTAGAAAAAGCCCTCCCCATGCTGAGATGCAGCAATAAGAACCAGCCTGAGCAAGGTCTGCTCTAGTCCTGCTCTGCACTCGCACACTGAGCCCTCAGCTGGAGCCCTGCACCCACATGGGGACCAGGCTCCAGGCAGAGGTAAGGGAGGAAAAGTCCAAAACAGCTTCAGAGAAATATAACCCATGGGAAAACCACTAAATTATCTGAACTTGTGTATTCTGAAGAGGAGAGGGCTGGCTGGGGCCTGAGAACCCAGTTCATGTATGTACTTGAAAGGATTTTGGAGTGGAAAAGAACAATCTGTTCTTTATTGTTGAAGTGACAGAACGAGAGGCAACGGGATTAAAATGCATCAAGAAAACTGTTCCTGACAGTCACACTGAAGCACCTGGCTTTGGGTGACAGAGGGATTGATCCCTCACTGGTGGCAAGCTGTGAGTCCTTGACAGACATCCACGAGGATGAGGCAGGCACATCTGCCACTGCAGAGGGAGAGAGGGAGGGAGGGAAGGAGGGAAGGAGGGAAGGAGGGAAGGAGGGAAGGAGGGAAGGACGGAGGGATGATGGATGGATGATGGATGATGGATGATGGATGGATGATGGATGGATGGATGATGGATGGAT
>NC_031788.1:14262729-14287727 GCF_001522545.3 Parus major
GCCCTTCACTCAGAGTCCCTCTGGGGCTGCATTCCCAGGACTGCACACACTTCTGTGCACCTGGCTGAAGTGGCACCTTTCCACCTCTTATCCAAGGGACACAAGGGCGTGCCTGACAACAGGTCTGGCAGCACAGTATCTCCTGTGGGTCCTGCCACAGGCTGGCTCTGAACTCTGAGAAACCACTTGCAAATACAAGAGACTAAACCCTCACAGGAACAGGTTTCACTCACTGTCAGGACCACACAAAGGTGTCCTGTTCCTCAGGAGATGCAGACTCAGAAGGCTGCAGGTCCTGACACTCTTCCTGTGCCCCGTGTTAGGAAGCAGCTGTGACCCATTCCCACCCTGGGTGCACACACTCACCTCTGCTGCTCCACCAGCACCTGGCAGAGAAGCAGGACAAATGCCAGACACAAGCATCAAATTCATATTACAAGGGGTTCCTGACATCAGCACATAAAAGTCGTGTGACAAACAACATCCAAGAAGCAGGTTTAGCTATAGGACATGCAATGTTGCAGGAAGCCCTGATTCCTCTCTGAAGAGCAAAGCTCCATGACACAGTGCACTGGGACAGTCAGCAGCCCATGGCAGCCAGAGCAAGGCATGTTCCTTGTTCCTTACCAACAACAAACTGTTCTCAGGAAGGAAGGTTCATTTACCCCCATTTCACAGCCATGAGCCCCGAGCCTGGCTCTGCCAAAGGGTGAGGGTACCTGGGGGAGCTCAGCTCACACAGCCCTCACCTTTTCTCCCCTTGTGTGCAGACTGGCAAAACACCAGTGTGTTCACTCCTAAATAAAACTGTGATTAGAATGATTCCCTCTCTCCTCCTGTGTTTAAGGAGTTTTAAATAACTCCAGTGTGGTGGCTGAGTCTCTTGTCCCACACTCAACTATTTTGAGGCACAAAAAAGAAATATCTGCAAACTCTAGGAGATTTGTTGAGATGCTCTGTTACCTAAAATACCTCTGAAAAACTCACATTAGGGGTACCTCTGTAACAGCATAAAATTCTAAAGCTCCTGCAACAGTGTTTAAGAGCATCTATTTACAACTGGAAAATCTAAACAAATACTCACTATAAATTGATAAACAATGACAAAATTTTGCAGACTTAAGGCTATTTGCACAAAATATAAAATACTGGTTGAACAATGTTTTCTCTAAATCTTCTGCAACGTTTCTGCAAGACAGGGTCCATCCCAAAAGTAACACTGTAGAAAAAAATGCTGCTCTTTTTGGTAAGGGCACAAACACTAAATTTTAAGCAAAGTAGTCTGGGAGCCAAGATATGGATTATTAATAAGAGAAGAAAAGCTAAAATTTGAAAGTAAAAGCTGAAGGAAAAGAGAGAACTACCCAACACACCTGTAAACCTGACAGTTCCAAAACTGCAAATTGATAAACCAGTGGTACAATGACTAAACACCTAACTGTTTATTTCTAGCTCTATTAGTGTTATGACAAAACAGTTCATGGATTTGGGCTTTTTTCCCTGCAGCAGAACAGGCCACAGAACCCATGGACACTGCTGAGAGCCAACATGCCCAGATCCTCTGCATTGTCCTGGGGCATCTGTATCACCTCTACTGAAATAACTAACCTCAGCAAGGGTCCTGGCCAAAGGAACCAGAAAAAAGGGCTTTTGGAATGTTCATTTGTTTCCAAAATAAAGTTGCTGCTCTTCAGAAAGATCTGAAAGGCACAAAGCAATTTCCAGTTTTGCTCTGTCCAGTTTTTGTACAGTCACACCACTTCAAATTTATTTCCACCTATGAATAATTTTGCCACAAAACACATTTTGACTGACTTGTACTGATAGTGAAAACATGATTCATGATGTTATGAAAAATTCTGAACAGAGTGGCTGCTTAAAATAACAATATAAAAAGGAATTGTTTCTTGTACGCATCCTTTTAGAAGAGTTTTGAAGTATGTTTGTGATCCAAGTTCAGAAAACAGAAAATACAGTAAAAAATTCAGCCCTGGGGCTCCTTACAGTCTCATCAAGATGTGACAGACTTTCAGGGAATCTCTGTAAAAGTCAGAACAAACACATTTGTTGTGTGTACGAGATAGTCAACAGACAAACCAGAAATCACTTTATTATGCTGCAGCCACAGCTGCATAATCAGAACTCAAGTTCTCATGTCCACTAGTACTTACAAAAACCAAACTCAAAACATTGCCTCCAGTTTGAGCAAAGGAGCTCTGCAGTACACTCACACCTTCTAGTCAGAAGAAACAAGATGTTATAAATATACCATTCCAAAAGCAGACAACAGACTTCATCCAGGTATTTTATTTTGCAGATATATGTACATATATATAAAAACACCTAACCTTCACTGACATTCCAAAGGATGTTCCTCTCAGGTTTGCCCTAAACTTGCCAGAAAAGCAACGACAAAAATACCCAGCAGATGAACGGATCACAAAAATGGCTCTGGCATTACACAGCCTCCCCTGGATGGACAACCCAAAGCTGCCCTAGGACAGACAGAAGCAGGGGAAAGGTTTAAACGGAACTTGTTGCTTTACATCTCACGGAAAACTCATGTTCTGCTCAGGAAACAGGGAGAAGCGATCCCGGAGCAGCGACGGCTGCCAGAGCCGATAGGGACGGGGGGAAAGCCGGGGCTGCCCGTTCAGCTGTGCCAGGAGGGCCCGGCGCTGTCCCTGTCCCTGACCCTGTCCGTGCTGCTGTCACCGCAGCCGCACGGGCTGTCCCGGGCTCGGCAGTTTTGGTCCCGCCAGCCCCGGAGGATGCTGCGCTGCCGGGCTCGGGCACTCCGCGGCCGCAGCCGCCTCCCTGAGCCGGCTCCGCTGCGCCGGGAGCTCCGAGCAAGGGGGAGCGAGAACTCCCCGCCCACAGCGCCGGGACCCCCGAAGCGCCGCTGTCACCGCCCGCGCCCGACACTTCCCCGCGGGCCGGGGGCGCGAGCGCCGGTGCCGGGCCCATCGCGATCCGGTCCCCGCTCCCCGCCGGGGCGGTCTCCCGGGCCGGCCACCGCGGGAGCGGGCACGGCCCAGCCGTACGCGGGATGAGCCCCGGGCCGGGAATGGGATCGGGACGAGCCCGAGACGGGCAGGGGACTCCGGGCCGTCCCCTCCCCACGGCCCCGGCCCCGGCTCTGGCCCGGTGCGGGCCCGCCAGGCCCCGCCACCCCCCGCCCGCGGCCCCGCCGGGCCCGGGCCGCCCGCGCGTCCTCACCTGCGCAGGGCTCGGCTCCGGGCCGGGGCGGGCGGGGGTCGCTCAGTCCATGGGCCGGGCGGGACCGGCGGGGCGGCACAGGGCAAACACCAAAGAGAATGAGCGGGGCGGTGCGGCCCGCCGGAACTGACGGCACCGCGCCGGGGCCGGAGCCTCCACACAGCCAATCGGTGGCGGGCGAGCCCCCATTGATCCCGCCCCCCGCCGCGCTTCTGGCCAATGGGCGCTCAGTCCTGCCGGGAGCACCGCCTCCTCCGCGACGACTACGAGTCCCGGCGTGCTCCGCGCGAGCCGCAGAGCGGGAAACTACATCTCCCGGCGTGCCCCGCGCGGGGTTGATGCCGGGCGGTGCTGCTGCGTCTGGCGTCACTTCCGACCCCGCCCCGCCCCGCCCGCTGCCCCGGTGTCCGCACGGCCTTTCCCCGCACGGAGCGCGGCCGCTCTCTGTAAAAACCGGGTTTTCTCCGGCCGTCTGTGCGTTCCGGGAAGAGAAACGGGAGACGAGAGGGCGCAGCCGTTGCCGGGGCGGTCACCCAGCGGGGCCAGCACAGGGCCGAAGCAGGAGGGAGCGCGGATGTCACCAACGCACCCCTGGATGAGCATTTAAGTAACAAAAATCTCACATTTCAAAACACAGGTGGGAAGGAAAAGTAATTCCAACCCTAGAAAGACCCACAGGTAATCCCGGTAATTACAGACCTGCAAGAGCCTTTGGACAGACTTGGCCTGGCACACACAGCTGGCACACAGGAGGATGGCACACAGCTGGCACACAGCTGCACACAGCTGGCACACAGGAGGATGGCACACAGCTGGCACACAGCTGGCACACAGCTGCACACAGCTGGCACACAGGAGGATGGCACACAGCTGGCACACAGCTGGCACACAGCTGGCACACAGCTGGCACACACGTGCCCAGGCCCCTGAGACAAAGCTCAGGCATTTACCTGCTCACTTCAACAGCCACAACCAGGAGTTCACCTGATGCACTTGATCTCCAGGCCACCAAACCTAATCAGTACAGTTGTGAGACAGGGAGAACACCCAAGTTAAACCTAACTCCACAATCACTGCTTTAGTTTTAATACAGCAGGAAAAGCCCACCTGGAGCCTGATCCCCGCTCCCAGGGAAGAGCACCTCTCCTCACTGCATGGTAGTGATATGACCTGTTCCAGGATGGAAGGGATGTGTCTGTTGGTGAGTATCTCTTGTCCTGACAACAGCTCTGCTCTTCTCCCAGTTTCAGAGTTGCTCTGTCTGATCCTACAATGTACCTAAACTGTTACGTAAAGAAAAACCCTCACAGTCCCACTATTTAATATGTTATCTTAAGTGTAAAACATCTTTTTTTTAAAAACAACTATATTCTTCTAAAACAGTAAGTGCACAGTGACAGACATTTTAAACAAGTACTTCTTATTTATTCACAATTTAGATAAAGTTTAAGGAAAGACAAAAGAAATACAAAGGACAACATTAAAATGAAAAGGAATTTTAGTGACTGAAGTGAGTTTCTACAGCCAGTGCTCTCTCCACACATTTCCAAATATTATCCAAACACTGCAGATGCAGATTTCAAATCAATCCCATAACAAACCCCTATGACTATTCCCTTTGAAATGAAACTGGGAATGGAAGTTAGCCACCTTTATCTATGAGTACACAAACCATCAAATTGTTCGGTTTCATCTTAAAGCCACACTTATCTTTTACAAGATGGAATCTGCAATACAATTTCAAGCAGCTTTTTCATTTTGTCTGAGCTCTGCTATAGAAAAGTCGGTGTCAACCTTCTGCATAACAAACCAGCTTTTGCTCTTGCTAGTGGAGTCTCTGCAGCTCAGAGCAGACTCACACTCGCAGCTTGGAGGTATCCTTGGAGATACTGCAACGCTTCTGCATTCAGGCTGGTGCTCAGCATGGACAGAACCTGAAAGCACAGGGTGGAGCAGAGGTGGCAGTGAGTGAAACATGAACCTGCTGCTGCCTCCTGCCACCACACACGGTACAAAGTCAGACACAGAGCAGCAGTTATCCATGGGGACAGCAGTGGATCTCTCAGGCAATCTTTACTTACCTGGGCAAACCAGAGATGCTATGGGCTAGGAGAGTTAACTGTACACTCACCTTGTCTAATTTTTTTGAGCTGCCTGAATTCCCCAGGTACATGCAACCAATTGAACTGAAAACATGTATGAGTTACAGTCCATCAAGGGTGTAAATTTTCTTTTCAAAAATGGCATATTTAAGCTTATTGCAAAATTAAGTGCTGTGAAAATAATGGCCTTTCTAAGGCTCCTAAGGAAAAACCTTACAAAAGCTATATTCCAATAAAGAACAAAACACAGCACAGTCTTGCATTCTGATTATCAAACATTAGCAGAGAGACCCATTCTCACAAAGGCATTTCTTCTGTGCAGAATGCAGTATCAGCACACAAGTGCACAAGTCACCTACCCTGCCTGGGCATGCTGTAGACAGTTTGTGAAGAGACTGTGCCAGATGGATTCTAGGATTGTTCACCATTTGACCTACAGGATCATGTTCTTTCTTCCCAGCAAAGGCTAGCTGGGAGAATGCAGTCTGATAGCCTGGAGTATCCTCTATGTCAATGAAGTGTTCCTCGTCAGGGATCGTGTCATCCTCAGGCAACTCAAAGAGGCCAATGAGGGCCTGCAGCAAAGGAATCCTGGGAGCAAAGAGGGGAGAGTAAAACTGGAGTGCTTAAAATGTGTTAGGACAGGGTGTATTTTACAAGGATGCTCAAATTATTAGGAACCCCTTATAATTCAGCCTTTTCAGGTACTTGCTTGGCTACTGAAACTGTAAATGGCCGAGGTATGCTGGACCAGAACTGTGGGTCTGAATATTCTACAGGCATAATGTGGGTACTCCTATTAACAGCATCAGCAGTGTATGTATTTATCAGGTCAAGTTGTCATGAAACAGCTAAAAAGAGCAATGATTTTCCAGATCAAAACTTTTCTCTACGTACATTTAAAAAAAGTCCTAGTTTGGGGATCTAGTCTGGGATCCAGTGATTGTCATCAAATTCAAACTGCCTGGCACGCTAGACTGCTGGACTGGTAATCAAACTTTCCTGGTAGCTTTCTCCAAAATTCCACTCTCAAGCTAAGGTATCACAGTTTCTCTGTCAGGTTATGAATATGCTCAGGTCTCTGACTAGAAGAGTTACAAGTCAAAACCCTCACTTTTCAGAAAGAATACAAGCTAGAGGAAAGCAGTATATTTCCCTAAATGCAGTTCCAGCTAACCAAATCGGTGCTATCTCCATCAAAAACATCTCAAGCCACTTCTGTCATCCTCTCTGAAAACTGAGTTTCATTTGTTGAGAAACAGAAGCAGTATGAAAGGCCTGAAACAGCCTCGTGGGCCTGAGGAGCTCACAATAGAGTTTCCTTCAAGGATGTATTTTGGTCTGAGTTCACATTTCTTGAACTCAAACAGCCTCACTAGCACAACCTGAAGACATGTGGTACCTACCACAGCTTCGTGTACTCAGTATCCATCATGGGAGGACATTCTGTTAATATTTTTGTAATGCCAACAGCACAGATTTTCTTTTCAACTTGTCCAGACACTTTCTGGATTTCAGGAATTATAATTTTCTCCAACACCATTCCAAACATCCTAAGGTGGGATCGAGAGTAAAAGTAAAAAGCTTTATCAGCCTTATGGTGACAAAAGAGAACCAGAAATAATATGAATCACTAGGAAGTAGAGACAACCAGATCATTTGTTAAGATTCTGCCCTGTTGCAGTAGACATTTGCACATACAAACTTTTCATAAAGGATAACAACTAAAAAATCAATCTTTCCTTTTTATAATCTTATTAGATTAGTAACTGTGGTCAGAAAAATAAGACTTTCTAGACAAATAAATGAACCACATTAAGAGAAACATTTGGCAAGTCAAATTAGTGATAAATGTAGTCTGACAGTCTAGCTAAACAGACAACTCTTTCTTACTTCAAAATATAAAAATAACACAGCAGTATTAAATATAACCCAGACAAACAAAACATACTAACTTTGGCTGTATGCTGTCAAATATTTCTTGCAGAGCTAATGCCCCATATCTTACACAATACAAGTTAATGAAGACAAGGAAACCTGTAACAAGAAAAAAGTCAAAGTCAAACTCAACATGAAAACAGAAGAATAGCTTTAGAGTCAGCAGCAGAATACATTCCAGCAAGCTTTTCAAGGGGATAGATGGCAATCTTTATGTGCTCAGTTTAAGTGATGTATATGAAGTTTCTGCCTTGAAATAAGCCTAAAAACTAATCTTTTCACATACCACAACACAAAAACAAGGTGGTACA
This sequence comes from Parus major, assembly GCF_001522545.3. NCBI lineage: Eukaryota > Metazoa > Chordata > Aves > Passeriformes > Paridae > Parus > Parus major. The sequence goes on from NC_031788.1 coordinate 14,270,300, forward strand.
ACAACACAAGAGTCATTCCTTTTCCCCCTTACAGCAGTTATAAAAAGGCATTAGAAAAGCCATTTGCCATTTTCTTCAGATCAAGGACCAAAGAAACTCTTCAAAAAACTCTACTTTGGCAGAAAACTTCACAGTGCAGCCTCTGAAGTGAGGTATGAGCCCCTTTGCACAGGTGCAGTATATTAAAAGCACCACTTCAACTTTTTTTTGTGGAAGACCATTATAAGCAACTCTATCATTCTTGTTCCTATCAGGTGGCATTAACCTGATTTTATAGGGAAGGTAATGGACACCTTTGTGCATAATTTGTGTAGTGATGGTATCATTAAAAATAATTTAATGACAGTCATCTTGTGACAGCATGAATAACCAGAATATGTATTTCAGTAATCTGTCACAGCTTTGCCAGTTTAACATGAAATCTTATCAATAAATTTAGTCATACTAAGGCCAAAATGACACAAAAGCATGGAGTATTTGACAGTACTAACACACAACTATGGGTAACTACAGGACACGTGGTCAGCATTGCTGTGCTTCGTGAGAGGGAAGGCTTGCTGCTATTGGCTGGAGAATAAATGGAGACCTTTTCAGATAATGACATCGCACACTAGGAAAGGAAGAGAAATATGCAAGTCTTGTCCATTATTTTAATTCCATTCCCTCAGTTTTCATGAGGTGTCACCTGCTATGGTGACTGCCCCATACACCCCTCTTGATGACAAATAATTTGGAGCAAGTCCTTGGAGTCACCACTGTCCTTCTGTGTATCCACGGGGCACAACAGGACACTTGTTCTGTGCAGCTGTGCCTCTGAACTGCTGCTGTCACCAGAGCTTTTCACAGAGCAAGGAACTTACTTTTGATAAATTTTGTTGTTTTGGAATTTTGAAGTCTTTGGAATAGCAGAATGAAGATCTGTTTCCTGTACTGGTCAACTGATTCACTGGAAATTTAAAAGGACAGTTATTCAGTTCACACTAGGATTTTACTCTTGTCACTTCACAGAAAACATGTATAGAATTGTTCAAATCTATTTCATTGAAAAATGTGATGTTTTCAGTTCTTAAAGATTATAATTTTGTGTGTTTATACACTTCATAATTAAAGTTACAGAAGTTAGCTTTAAGTGTGATTTCAGCTCATACTCACGGAGGCATATGCTCGATGATACTGTTTAGAAGATAGAACCCTTGATGATCATTAGCTTTAGAGGCAATCAACTTCTGGAACACACCTAACAATCCAGGCTGCAAGAAAAGTAGATATAAAACCCTAGACAACAGTTCTTCATATGTGACCTACCAGAAAATTGACCATTACTGTCTAAGGCATATGCCAAGGCAAAAGCCTTCATAACCTAAGCCAGGATTCAGTTTTTTCAGTTCAGGTCAAGGAAGACACATTTTGGCTTCTTCTCACTCACTCTTCTCAAGACTGTTCTGAACAGAACCTTAAAGTTGTCATTATCCACATGTTTAACTCGAGGCAAAGACAGGAGAACTGTGGAAACTTACCTGCTTGCAAGAACTAAGAGCAGGGATTTTTCATCTCAGTTGACAAAAGTGTGATAGCCTAGAACTCATCCACATAATGGGAAAGCACCCAAAAAGCTACATTCAGAGTATTTGTCTTTGTATGTAAGCACCAAATTGTGCACAAATCCAGCTGTTTGCTGGAGTTCCTCACAATCTGTAAGCTCAGCTCACCATGTCTCAAGGCCATCAGTGTGACTCACGATTTTGTCAGCAGCAGCGCTGGCGATGGTGCTGGCGCCCCGCTCCAGGTAAGCCTGCAGGAGCCTGACCAGAGGGGGAATGTTTCCTGTCCTTTCCCAGAGAACTGGCTGGAGCAAATGGGGAAACAGTGCCATATAGGATGATGGGATTTCGTTTTTATGCATTTCCAGAAGTAGGGACATCACTTGAAACACGTAGGGAATGAACTCTGGAAGAGAAACAAGGACATTTACAAAGTCAGACAACGTGGTCACTTGTCAGTTCCCAGAAACCAAGTATCTATGGACTGAACCCAGAATTTTATTATATTATCACAATGATTTCAATTAATAAAACCCTGAAGAAATATATCTTCCCAAATGTAATTATTCCAGTAATTAGCAAGCATTGCATATATACACTTTCTATTTCCTCTACCCGTTAATGTTTCAGAACATAAAAAACAAACTACTAGAAACAAGGCAATAGAATTAAGAATAATATTAAGAGGCTTTGGAGCAGTGATTGCTAGGTATTTTAAAAATGCAATTTAAAATATGTGAATGCTGTTGACGTGCCCTATGGAACAATCTAAACACTTCCAGACTGAAAACATTTCTTCCCTTGAATTTCCTGTGCTACAAAAAACCTGCCGTAAGGTAAATCCTAGCAGCCAGCCCCAGTGGAGAGAGCACAGGCACTCACTGACTGTCCTTACCTTGCACATCATTCTGCAGGATCTCTGTGAACACCAGGAACAAAGCCTCCTCAAAGCTCCCCACTGCCTCTGGGTTTGCCTTGCACGTTATCCTTATCGACAAGCAGATTGACTCAAACATATAATGGTTAAAGTGAGGTTTGCTGGGATTCTGAAAACAAGTTATAAACAGATAAACCAACACAAACTTGCAGACAAGTCACTTATTTTCCTAAATATATTTTTAATTTCAACTGAAGACTAAAGTAGCATTTTGGACTAGGGATACTTGTAACTTATGTATTAATATGCTTATGAAATTAATTCCACAGATAAAAGCAAACAAAGACCTCTAAGGCATAAAGGAGAGGGTTTTTTTGTAGCAAGTATTTTTCAGAAGCTCTATATAAACTAGCAAACAGTTAAAATATCACAGAACAAAAAACAGAAAAAGATTGTTTTTCAATCTTTTAAGTTAATTCTCTATTGAATACTCCTTTATAAGCTGCAGCTGAATTGAAACTGTACAGAGAAGTAGTTTTCTAGACAGCCAATGAAGGTATTCTAAGGCATTCCCTGTTGTCAGTGGTTAAGAATTTGGCAAGTCTAAATAAAAACTAAGAGAATTTTACCCACCAAAAGCAAAAGGGTAATTTATTTAATTCAATCCCACATTTCAATGCCAATTATTATTAGCTTCAGAATTTTCATGGGCAAAGAATAGTGGAGTTGTGACAAACACAGATTATTGTACTGGTGGCCTCTGCACAAGCAGCACAAACTAGCATTCCAGAAAGGGTTCATATGCTGCTTCTAAATTTGAGATGGGGGTAGGGAGAATGATCTGAGAATATGTTCTAAAAAGAAGGCAGTACCTCACAGGAATGCTGTTTCAAATTAGTTGCATCAGAAATTATTGAACTATTCAGAGTATTCTAACAGAACACCACCACCAAGGTACACGTAAGTCCTCAGCAAGTCTGCTCTAAAAGGTAAAAGGTATTCCTTCTGCTCTTTTTCTTTACCTTACTGACAGCCAGCAGTTTCTGTGTGAGCTGTGTGATGACAGAAGGGATGTATGGAATTATGGACTCCTGTAGCAGAGAAAAACTCCTCATGATGGCTGCAAATAAATGGAAAATTTTAGCTTCTGAAGAGAAAATACACTTCTGCCACTCAATATATGCCTAAATCCTTAACTTTTTACCATTAAAATAGGATCCCAGGGAATTAGGTACAGAACGAAAGAGCACCTGCTGCAAGAACATTCAATCTATAATCATGATAAAGCATAAAACAAAACCTCCTTATTCCCATTCTACAGCTGAACACAGGAGATTAAGTAACTTTACAAAGGTCATCACTTGTCCTCATCACAAGTCTCAGATCTCAGCATCCTCTTAGCCATGATCAGATCTACCGTCTCACTAGCCATGACCACATCTCCTCTCATGCTCAGATCTCCTGACACTGTCCAGGTAGCTGTCCTGACTACAAGACTACCATTTGAGAAATAACTTCCTACAGTCCCATTATGTTTAGTGTTTCTCTTTGGTACCATAAGTTTAGTCGAAGATAACTTGATACAGCCTGGTAAGTAACAGCAGGCTTTTCAACACATTTGCATAAAACAGGTTTTGCAAATAAAAACGACAGGAACTGTAACTGTAAGCCATTACCTCAAGTTAACTAAGTTATTCTTATACTGCAGGACTCATTAGGCATTTACCTTTCATAATGTATTCGTTTTCAGATGAGCCAGGAAGCGTCAGAGCTTTGAAAAGGTTTGTTAACAGCACTTCTACAAACGGTGCCATTTCTGCAGCTGTAATGCTGTTAAGTGAAACACAGCTCTTCAATGTTGAGTCACAAACTTCAAGCCTTATACAATACCATAACATGTGACACGAAGGGTCCCCTATAGGTATTTCTCATCCTTAATACACAAAATCTATGTAGCAATGAATTTTTTTCTGCTTGGAAACTTACAGGGTAGCATTATTTGTCCCTCTCATGGTAAACAGTCTTTCAAGAGCATGGGCTGCATAGGTGTGGACCACAATACTTTCTGCTTGGAGATGATTAATTAAGAGAGGAATAGACACCAGCAGTTGTTCTTTTGGTACCTACAAAAGTGTAGCAACATATCATAAGTACATTAAAAAATACAGATGGTTCTACTCAAGAGCACAACCAAGCTCATCAGTGACACACAGAGCTTGGCAGAGGGAGGTATCTCGGGAGGCTCCTCCTGTTGCTACTTCACATCTTGACAGCCAGGAGCTCCCTACTTCTGTCATTGCTCGTATACTTGTCCTGAACACCAGTGGTACTTTGGATTAGCAGTAAGTGCAGATAATGTGTATTTCCCTTTCCATTTTACTTTCTCTTAGTGGATAATCAAAAATATCAAGGTTTAAGAAACCAAAATCACAGATATTTCATAAAAAATGAATAAAGGTAATCTAGAATTTAGAAAAATATGGAACATATTTTCTCACCCCACTTCACGAATCAGAAAAGGTAAAGCACAAAACTGCTGTAGTCTGCAACAACTACTGCAATGAAACAAGCAATTAAGGGTATTTGGACTAACACTGACTTGAAAACGTCTGAGTGTGTCACAGAATTAAGCAGCTAAGAAATTCAGTGTTGCCACAGCATATGGACAGCATATAGACTACATGTTAATTGGATATTTTTAACAATATCATTTACTTTCTAAATTAAAAATTCAGCATGAAGTGTTGTATATGACTAAACACCTGTTGAGTTAGCATATGGCCAAGTGTGATAAATTAGGCTTGGCAAGTATAAAGCAACAACCTACAATATGTTTTTCCATATGAGTAAAAGAAAAACTTACTTGGTTTCTAAAAATCATGATATATTTGATACCATCTGCTTTTAGCACAGGGAATTCATTCACTGAAATAGAAAAATATGCAAACTTTGTCAGTACTTCTCATGCAAATGTGATTACTGAACATGTACTATATATACAGGTGTCAGTAATAATTTTCCCCTGTAGAAAGTAATACAGACAATGTTTTTCTACACTTCTTAGTTTCTGCACTTTGGTATGGGCACTGTTAGAATATCAGTTTTAGGTACAAATCCCACCCCTGTACCATTAAAAGTACAGTCCAGCTCAAATGAAATTTCACCTTCTGGTTTCAATTTTAGCAGTCTTCAACTGCTAAAATTACTGCTAAACTTACACATTTTGAGACCACCCACTATGCCACAAATATAGTAAGATAATTGTTGAAGTATAAAATAAACTATGTGGTTTAAATCTAGACATCCACAACCTCATCAATAGAGGCTGTACAGGTCACAACCTGGCCTCAGTATTTCAGCTTGTCAGGGTTTTGTAGAGCATATAAGTTTACCATAAGGTCTCAAATACAGAAAGCAAATTACTTTGATTCAGGAAGTTCAAGCATGTAGCTAACAGCAACCATGTGTATGTAACCATGCCCTGATCTTGCAGGGAACAGGTGGTAAGCACTTCACAGCTCCTTCACTGCTGGCCAAACAAAAATCAGTTACTCTGTGCCGAGTGTTAACAGCCAGTCTCAAAGATTATGCTGATAAAAGGAGTGCTTGAGACTTCACAAACAATGGTCACTGTCAAGGTTATGATAAATCACAAAAATACCACATCAAAATTAACATTAACTTACCAGTAGCAGACTTTAAGTCAGGTTGAATGTGATTCACAAAGAATTCTGTCAAATTAACGAGTTCATTGGCCTGTGTTATTCCATGCTGGAAGAAGCAAGAAACAACTCTTATTTTTATATGATGACATATAAACTTCTAGTTTTCTTACTCATCTTAAAAAATTACTATTCATTTTCTCTTACAAAAAATGCAACCTCTTTTTAAATCAGGATTTTCAGATGGAGTATTTTTAATGAAGTGTTCTAAATTTGTGCAAATTTGCCATTAAATAGCACAGAAAAAGACACAAACTTTACAGTGTCCCAAAAGCTAGCAGACTGGTTCCCCTGACATTATCACTAACATATAACTGATGGGCAGCAGTATACACCTGGCTGCAGGAAAACACTGAGAACCTTCAGCAAAATTGCATAAAATGATGTACACATTTTACTATGTTTGACTCAAATCTGTCTTGTAAAGACACCAAGATTTGAACTATAACAGCATTTAAAATATCTAGTAGTACATGTAAACTTGTTCCATAGGACATTTGATGCAATGTTTCCAAATTGGTTAGCCCAGCTGTGCTTTTTCAGTGTCTCCAGACTATTAGTTGCTTTTTCCTCAGCATGTAATGAGATCCATTTCCAGCCATCATTAGCATTCACATGTCATTCACAGATCATTCAAGTAGCATGAAACGTTGGGCAATATCATGACAAGAACTCCAAGAATCATTTAAATTCCTTTTTAGTCTGCTTAACACATCCAATCATCTTCTGTAAAGCTCTATTTGCCTCCCCTGGCTTCCAGACTGCCTCAGGACCACTCAGAGCTCAGAGGTTCCAGAGCTGAGCCAGTTTTGTTTCTTTGCCTGGCTGGATCCCACATGCCAGCCAGGCCTGCCACAGGGCCACATCTACCTGAAGGTCAGATACCACCAGCTGTGACAGGATTGTATAAAGGGCAGCTTTTCATCTCATCAGCATGAACTACTGCACACACAGGTACTCCCTTTCTGAAGCAGCTTAAAGGAACAGCAGGCCTCATCTGCACTGCAACACAGGTTACAATGAATAAAATGTACAAGTACCTTCTGTGTTTGAGCTTTGGATGCCAAAGATGTTACAAGGTAAATAGCTGCATCTTTGTGCTTCCAGTTAACGGATGGATTCTTTGCATATTCTTGCAGCATAGAATTAACATATCCAGAAAAAATCCCTGTCACAGGTCCTTCAAAAAATTTGCACAAGCCTCTGACCAGATCACAAGCTGCTCTGCGCCTGGTGTCAATATCTGCACAAGAAACAAAGCTTCTTAGGATATGAGAAAGCAGACAACTTTTCATACTAATAAACATAATAATCAAAACAGTAACACCTACTCCAGTTACAGCCATACCCCATGTTAATTACTGCAACCCTCCACACTACAGTGTAAGAACACCTGTAAGTCTTTTATTTACTGTCACAACTGGACTACTTGTACACCAAGGAGAAGGGACACCTGGCCCTGCCCAGTGGCAGCAGGCATTCAGGGGTGCTGGTACTGGCTCTGGCTGGGAGTGAGCTCATGTTCTCCCTAGTGGCCCATTTGGTGCCGTGTTTGGTACCAATGACTAAAGCTGCTGGTCACACCCAGGATTTGGCTGCTGCTGAAGAGCACTGTCAGTGACAGGGCTTCCTCCTCCTCCTGCTTTGCCTTCCCAGCAAGTAGTTTGGGGTAGGCAAGGAGCTGAGAGGGGACAACTTGGGCAGCTAATCCAAACTGACCAGTGGGACATTCCATGCTCTATGACATGCTCAGCAATAAAAACTGAGGCATTGCTCAGGGACAGGCTGGGCAAAAGTCTGCCTGTGGGCAATGGTGAGACAGTAACTTCTTTCCCCTTTCCTTATTCTTTCTTTCACTTAAACTGTCTTTATCCATGAGTCTTCTCACTTTCACCCCTCCCACTCTCATCCATCAGACTGCAGCAGGCTGGAGCACAAGCCAGCTGCTGGCCCACCACACCTGACAGGGCATTTTTGTAAAAAATGTCACAAGAACCTAAAATGCAGCCAATCCTGGATAAGAAGGATGTTTTCTTGAAAAAAGTTCAAAAATGTTTTCTCCAATTTTGTCCTCCACTGGAAGCATACAGTAATTTCTTCAATCTATTACAAAATGCCATCACTTCAGAAGTGTCTGTCAGTGACCTGCTGGTGGCCCAGACCTGTGACACAGAGCCAGGTTTGGCTCCCTCAGGCTGTGACCTGGCTGCAGAGCACAGCCTCCCCCAGCACTCCAGCAGCTGGGCTGGCAGAGCCGTGTCCCAGGCAGGCACTGCTCTGAACACATGCCAGCTCCCAGCCTGGCTGCTGGCCAGCTGGCCTGAGCACACTTTGTATGCAACCCTAGGTGAATTTCAGTTTACACATCAAGAGCCTCTCCCTGTTATTTAGAACTCCATACATAGGAACTAAACACACAACTGGCTACTACTCAGCATTGTCTTACAGGCTGTATTTGCTGAAGTGAGAGTGTGGGCAGAGCAGAAGACATACCAATCCAATTAAGGAAAAAGCCCGATAAAAACACTGTTCAAACCAGAAAGACACTTTGATGAACATATTGTGACAATAGACTTGATCACAGACTGGATAAAATCCAACTGGGGGTGGTGTGTGGAAACCTTCTCAATTTCAAAATGAAGTTATAAAAGCTTCAGTAAATTGCTTCAGCTCTTTAGAGCTATACTTAAAGACCAAGTATTCTTAGAATAATCTGTGGATTACCAGATCCTTCCAAATCCCTTCTGATATACTCTTCAGAATTATCTTCAAATGCTTCTTCATCAGCAGCTGAAAATATAAAATACATGGAAGTTGAAGTGCTGAAGTCTCTGGTTTTTATGGTAAAAGGGTGTATCATTATCAATTTGCTATTTTTGCCAAGGACCTTTCTATAACATTAATATTAATTAACAAGAAATATCCAGCCAGGCTAGTCTGTTTAGCTTCTGTCCCACAAATTAGTCTTTCATACCCATGGGCTGATGTACTGATTTAAAGAAAAACCTCTAACACATATTCAACACCAGGTGTATTTGAAGAGGCATTCAGAGTCATGGACTTAAGAGAGAGAAGCTCCTTATCATTGCAATATATTTTCACTGAATTTTAAATATAGGATGAATATGAGCCATCAAAAACCTGGAGAACTAAACACTACAATTTGGTAGGCCTGATAGTCCTGCCTATTTATGCTCCTTGAATTATTCAGATACTCACTTTAATTGAAGAAATTTATTGGTGGCACATGACCTAGACTTCATCCACTGGGATTTCAACATGTAAAGTTAGGTATATTCATACAATTCTACAAAACCCAGAGGACAGCAATCTGCTGCAGAAACTTGGGTTTGAATCTAGCACTAAGGTACACGAGAGGGAACCCTCAATTCTTAGTCCTGCAAAGCAACATGTCATGATAATTAGTTAGATTTTTGTTGTTTTTCAAAATTTAAGTCTCAAAAAGTTACCTCTAAATTCCATATTGGGAACAATAACTTTTTCACAGATGCTTGTCAATGTATTCTGGTCTTCAAACAGATGCTTGTAATGTGGTCTCTCGCAAACTGAGGCCAGAAACTGGATTGCATTACTGACCAGCTACAGCACCACAAACAGAACACAAAACTTTAGCATGACTGATCCCTCTATAGTTTATTATTAAACTTGACAAGATCATATTTTAGCAACTCACCAAGTCATACTTCACTTCTTGGCCTGTTGTGACTAACAGATTCCAGATTGCTGTTACAAAACGTGGCAGGTAGGGCTGGAATTCTTCATCGTATTTTTGAGCATATAAAGCAGCATTATCACAAATTTGTGATTTCAAGAGCTCCAGCAATCCAGCTTCCTCTTCATCCTCACATAAAATGAAACTAAGAACTTAAACATCCAAACTTCAACACTACTTAAACGTTAGAAGTATCAATGTATTTAAGTTAAATATTTGCATCACCGTTTTATCATGTCCTAAACAGGTAAAAGAAATTCCTCTCATGTTCCTAGAACTACTGTATTTTGCTGATCTATACCCAAACTGCTCTTCAAGTTAGAAATCACACTCACATTCAAATCAAACTACTGTGCGCTTGAAAGAAAAGCAATAGTTCACACAAAATTAATTTACAAGTGTAATATGAAAAAGATAAAATGAGGCATTGAAAAACATGCTTAGAAGCCACTACATCGTGATTTTTAATTGGAGTAGTTGTAGAAGTTCCTTCCCCTTCCACAGATCAGCACAGATGTTTGTGGAACCACACTGTGAACTGGGAAATTGAGCTGGAATTAAAAAAATCAACTGAACCAAACAACAGCCCAGTTCTGTCTGCCCCTTTCCTGCAGCCACACCTTGCAGCTTTACTGCCTGTTCCAGTTCAGCTGCATGAGTGCTTGTGCTGGGAGCAGCCCACAGACACAGGACAAAAGAGCAGCAAGGCTTCTTTTAGCAGCAGGGTAACTAGAGAACAACATACACTTAATATGCCTCCCTATGTCAAGAAATTTATAGTTGTTTTGTTTCCATCAAGTGGGAAACTATTGTGCTGTATCCGGAAGACATCAGCATTTAAAATGCAGAAAACATGCACAAAAATAACTGGAGCTTTGCTGACCTGGTCTCAGCCTTCAGCAGTCAAATTCCTGATTCTTTTAACTAGACCAAGACAGCAAATGCTAGAGTTCCTAAGAGATGTCCCGCCCTCCATGTTCAATTGTTTCAAGTTAAGATACCCTGTTTTCTAGAACACAGAAACCAGCTGAGAGGTACAGAAAACCTGAGTCTTGTGATGCTAATGGTCAGCTCACTTCAGCTGCTGTTCTTGAAAAAATCAACACACTGAAGAGTATTGCTAATTTGATTTCTGTGCACAGCTGGGTATACCTGCAACTGTCACACAGTTCTGAACTGAACTTCAGAAACCTTAGCAGAGCAACTTCTCTTAAACTCCATTTTCTTACAGTTGTTCTACTCCTTTGTTTGCCCCACAAAAAAACACTGCATTGTTCAGAATTAGACCTAAGTTGTCAGTCCACCCTCTCCCCTACAGATGCAAACCAGGTTGTTTATGCAGTACTTACATCAGTCTGCAAGAGTTTATTATCTAAAGTTAAAAGGCTATGAAAGTTTGTCATCCATGTTTCCATGTTATCTTCAAAAAACTCAGGAAGATCCTGTGAAGGAAAAGCATAAACGTACATTTTAATTTCTGACTGCACTGCTTAGATAACATTCTTACACTGGAAGTAGTGCATTCACCTCATAATCTACTGAGGGAAAATAACCTGTGGAAAACAACCTTCAAACTGCAACTGTACCCCTTCCTCCTCCCAGACAAAAACTGTTCTGGCAGAGCCCTGGAGTACAGTCAGTTCCAAATAAACTAGGTGCTTAGACTCTAAACAGGACACATTTTTTATAATGAATGAGCCATATCACCTCTCATAACAAGAGAGCACAAGCTGTTTTTAACTCCACCTTGTTCTTTTGTCCCCTGTGGAAGAACAGCCTAAGGAATCCAGGCACAATCACACTTCACAGACACGTTCGTGTTGATACACTAAATAAACATCACCCCAGCAAGGGAGCTTTTCACCATTTCCCATACAGCACAATTAGTAATGTCCAAAATGTAGATCAAATTCCAAACCCAGACAACCCACACTGCTCCCAGAATTAGTGCTCCTGCAGAGCCACACGTGATGGACTCTCACCTACGTGACCCAGTTCCTGTCAATACAGACACATTTACAAAGGGGCACAGTGAACAGAATCTCAGCCATTGGACTCCTGCCCTTCCCAGCTCCTACTCAGAGGCCCCATACAACAGCTCCTTGAAGCAATACCAGCTCAGACACTCCTGAACTTGCGTTTATGTAGGGCCAAGCTAATGTCTTAAGTAACCCTTCCTTACTGTGCTTTTACTCCAGCAGATGCACTCGTGTTTTTTCCTCTTGCCATAAAGCATGGCATTAAAGGCTGCCTCAGATTAATTCTATAGTAACAGCTTTTTCAGAACAAAGTGAAACTATCCCAAGAACAAGGAGATTCACCTGAAAATTTAAACTGTAGAACAGCTTCGCAATTAGAATGAGAGAAGAAAAGAGAACCTTCAGGGCACTGGCATCATTTGCATGTGTGCTGCAAAGTTCAATAGTTGCCTAGAAAAAGATGCAAGATTGTCAAGTACAAAACCACACCAACAAAAAATACTGAGAAGTGTCACGGAATGTTTTTTTTAAAACAGAAAATACAGTTATGTTTCATCTTCTTACCAATCTTGTTAGGTCTCACCTGATCACTTGAATTTGAACCCCTTTATCACTTTTGAACAACAATCCTTGAGTTTTAGTTTTACAGGTATCCACAGCAAGAAATTCAGAACATTAAATTTGTTTTAGAAATGACTCAACAAGAAATACCTTAAAGAGATTTGTCAAGGGTAAAGCAAAGGCATCAAGAACAAGTTTGATCTCTGTCCATAATTCATTTGACTTAAATTCATGGCGGTACCTGACAAGTAAGAGAGAAACACATGAAAAGTAGAATAGTCTTCACATTTATTACCAAATTAATTGACACAGAATTTTGTCTTGTGCTGAACCTTGAAACAAGTACTGTCAATTAAACAAGGAAAAAACAACATGGTTCAAAACCATGCAAGGTGTACATACAAGGTGTAACTATTTAAAAGGTGTATGTAGAAGTCACAACTATAGACTTTGTAAATGTCCAAAATGCAGTCTAACAGTAAAACATGCCAGCTTAACAGAACTTTTACAATCCATATACAAACTCCCTTATTTCCAGTACCTTTTAAATAAAGAGTGGGCAGTGCGCAGAACCCCATTGATGACGTGGAAATCTCCACTCTGAAAGCGATTCACCATTTCTGTCAGCAAGTCTGGCCACTTCTGAGGGAAGTCTTCCCGCCCAATAATACTGATGGCATCACTTAACTGCAAAGGAAACGAACTGTCACGTGAAAGAACAGCACACAGCACTTGTGCCAGATGCTGCAAACATCCCAGAAAATCCTAGTTATTCCTGATTCAAAAATCACTGCATTAAATATCAACTGCTTTCTGCACAAATACAAAAATTTCACCTTGAGTTCACACGGTCTCACTTTCTAGAATTGCTATTTAACTGCCTAATGTTAGAACCTAGCTATAAGATTATACAGTAATTACCTTAAAAAAATTCAAAGTAGGTAGAAATGCTTGTAGCAATATTTTTGAAGTTATTCAGATCACAATGAGGTCACTGGTAAGGGAACTGAGCTCTGCCAATAACCATATCCTCTAGACATGCTTAGACTATTCTCAAAGTTTCATGGATACAACTGGGAATGACATATTACCTGCTTTTGAATTTGCTCTGGGCTGCTCAGCATCAAGGGCACTATGTTGGCTTTAATGGCTATTCTGTCTGATTCACATATTTTGTTTGGTTCATCTTCAACCTAAAATGAAAACAATAATTAAGTTGTGGCTATAGGCAGCATTCTCTAGGCAATGAGAGATGATCAGCGTTTCAGAAACCAGCTGTTTATACTGATTTATGTAACTATTACAGTGCTGAAGAACCTAAGAAGCAGACCTGTTAGAGACACTGCCTTCAATGAATCTGGACCAGGAGTATCTGAAAAAAGCTGAAAGAAATAATGTCCTTCGGTAAAACTTATTCAAAGTTTTTTTTCTCCTTCCCTAAGGGTAAGTTTTCAGGTCAGCAATTGAGCAGCAGCGAGGGTGGGTGCACATGGCAAAAAAATACCCACATTTAACCAAGTTTCCTCTTCCTCCACACCAAACAGCACCTCTGCCAACACCACCAATTGATTTTGTGTCAGCTGTCTCAAGCCATCCTTTCTAGAAGCTGTACATGAAGGTGCAGGTTATACAATCAAAACCCTGACTTTAAGAGTTATCTAACTAGTTCAAAACACCAATCAGTTCCAAGTCCAGTCAGTCAGCAGTGCTGAGTTGTAGAAAATCACAAAGCTGCTACTAAAGAAATAAAATAATGAGGTGGCTTGTCCCAGCCAGTGACAGCAGTGGCAGTCACATTATCTGTGATGACAGCACTGAAGTTCAGAGACCTAGAAATCATCCAGCAATTAAAAGAGAAAAGCACCTCCAGAGAGACACTCAATATTGAGATACTTTAAACCTGATGGTACCACTGTCCTTCTCACATCTGTTTTACCATCTTTCCATATACTTAAATAAAAAATTAGCAATTTCTAAAGTTCAAGGTATGCTTATCTATACCATCAGTCACTAATGGGGTTCCCCAGGGCTCAGAACTGGGGCCAGTACTGATTAATATCTTTACTGATGATCTAGATGAGAGGATCAAGGGCTCCCTCAGTAGGTTCACAGATGACACTGAGTTGGGTGGGATGTGGATCTGCTTACTGTACCTTAAAAAGATGATTAGTTCTTAGCACAATTCCTTACTAAGATACCTACAATTCTCCAGTTCCTTTTAATATAATTCTTGAAGGTAACAGATGCACAAACTTTGATGACATTTTCCTGTGATTTCTCCAGCAGCGTTAAGAGTAACAGCGGATAGTTCTGGCTTCCTTCCACAGATTCAAGGAACTTTTCCGCTGTAAGAGAACACACTGTGGTTAGCAAAAGCTGAACTGCTTTCTCTAATCGGAATCCTAGGATTTCTCAAGTGTCTCTTTTAAATACCCAACACAAACACTTCCCAGAGCTTCACAGGAACATGTCTCACAAATGGTATCATAGCTTCTCTGCTCCCCAGTTCCCCAGTGCTCCTGCTGTCAACAACAGCTCTCAGATCCCCAGCAGGATGGGGAAATACTGCCTCCTCACCCTTGGAAAAGCCATAACCAGAGAGAAGTAAATCCTGGCTTGTTGTGAGCAGCAGCACTGTTTTAAATAACAACAGTGCAAATAAAAAGAGCAGGAATACAGAAAAACAAAATTGCAAAAAGCAGATAAACATGAATATAAATATAAATAATTTTACATCCATCCTTCATTAGTTTTTTTGTGGTGTCATTATAAAAGAAAACTGAGAACTTTGGTACAGAGGGATTGCATAAATATATGAAGTTTGAAGTTTGCTACAGAGACAGAAGAGCCAAAAAGAAACAGAACCTTTTTGCTCTCAATCATGAGAATCACTCACCAGGACGCCTTATAGCAGGATCTGGATCGAGTGTTTTCTTTAGATATTCAGTTAAAGTTTGTAAATTGGCATCACTGAGCTCCATTTTGGCAGAACCTAAAATGCACAAGAAGTTTTGTTACAATCAGAAAACCTGTCCTAAAGCTACCCATGTAAAACCAGATCCCACAAAAGCAACATCAGCTCTTTTGGACAATACCTCATAAGCACAGTCCCAAGCAGGGTGCTCCAGGCCCAACAAACATTCCACTTCTCAAGCTACAGGTAACTGCTAGTGTCTGGTTTATAGACCCCAAGCTCCAGAAAAGGCTTACACATCCAGCAGACATGAAACAGGTACAGCCAAAAGATCATCTCTTGTCCTTTAAGGACATCAGGAATTTGGTTCTGCTTTTGTTCTGCTGCCAGACCCAGAAACTGCTCCTGACTGAAATAGCTGAATATTCCTGGCCTACATAATTGTAAATAAAACAATTCAAAGTGTGTTAAAGAGTCAAGGCTTTTTCAAAAAACCAAATATTCCTTATTAAAGAAAAATCTCAAAAGAAAGTACTTTTTAAAAAAAGAGACAAAAGACTGAAAAGCCAGACAGTTTGTCCTCCCTGTAAAATTAGTTCACACTACAGTGGGAGCTAATTTAAATGCAATACTTTTTACAGAATAACTCTGTGCAATAAGTCCATTTTGCTCCTCTCTAGTAATCCTCCCACACATATCCTTATCTTTACCACAGTTATATATTTCCTCCACAGCTTGCATAGGAATAATTAAAATTACAACAATACTATGATAATAAGATGTGCTTTCATGGAGATGTTCCTCTGGACATCATCATCAATCCCACCCATCCTCCCCACCACCAGCAGCATAGTTCACTCCCTACAAAGGTTATAAGGAAGCAAAGGTTTCCATTTTTTCTCTTGAGTTCCTATTTAGTAAAATTGACTGAAATTTACCTGTCCCACTTTGGAGTTGTTTCATGCTGATCACCAGTGCAACAAACACCGTTTTGTATAAGCATGCTTGCAAAGACAGTGAGCTTTAATGACACAATTTTTATGTCAGCTATGGCGTCCATATAATTTTAAAAGACAGCAGCAGTATGCTCTTGAATTAAACTAATGTTAGTAAGCAAATCAGACCCTAACATATTTTACAAGAAGTAAAAATCTACCTGAAGAGTCCTGCCATGTTTCCCTTTGCTTTTGGGATTTACTTGTCCATCATCTTGTTCACCAATTCACATCCACCAATATATTTTGACCTGTTACCTATATATGTTTATTTCCTTTTCTTTCCTCTAGCTCTTCATGTTCGTTTTCCGGTACAAAAAACCTTTGAGGTACTTTAGCTGGAGTGATATAACGCTATGTGCAGTGTTATAGCATGCGCCTGCAGAAAAGGCCTCAAAATCCATAACATGTGCTTCATACACCATCGACTTTAGTCAAATTAATGCAGACCACTTAAGAAGAAACCCTAACCCCGGCAGAACACGGCCGTGGCCCTGGGGCTCGGACCGGGAGAGCTTCACACAACTGCATCCCCTCACCCACCACTGACCGAACATCTTCGACGTGCCGAAGAATGTTCAGGATCCAGATCTGACGGGGAGAACCATCCTGACAGTGCTCTGAGGATCCCTAGGGGCATTTCGCTTCCCCAAAGCGCGGGCCTGCGGGAGCGGCACCGAGCCCGCATCCCCGCCCGCTCCCGCCGCCGTTTCCGCGGGGCAGGGCCGTGCCGGAGCAGCCCGCGACTCTGCGGCGAGGACCGGCCCCGCGCCCTCCCTCGGCCCGCCAGGCTGTTCATCCGCGGCAGGCTCGGGGCTGCTCCGGCCGTCCCGGCGCCGGACCGCGTCTGCTCCGCCCGTGGTGCCTCCTGCGGCGGCCCCTGCAGAGAGGCTCCAGGGCCGGGCCGTGAGGGGGCGGCAGGGCCGGGCGAGATCCCGAGTGGCCCCGAGCCCTCAAACCAACTCGGTCCCCCTCCCCCCGACAGCCCGGACTGGCACTGGCCGCAGCCAATGAGCGACGCGGACTGCGCAGGCCCGGAGGCCTCGAACCAATCGCGGGCCGCAAGAGGCGGGCCGAAGGGCCCAGCATGGTGCGCTGCGCCTGTG
>NC_031788.1:14288006-14289067 GCF_001522545.3 Parus major
TGTGGCGGCGGCCAATGGCCGGGCCCTTCCCACAGGGCCCCGCGGCGTTTCCGTTCCGCGCGGCCTCGCCCCGCCCCGGAACGAGCGCGATCGGGGCCGGGGGGAGCGGCGGGGCCCGAGCACTGCTCAGAGAACGGGCCCGGCTCCCCCGGCCGAGCTGGAACGAGCACGGACGGATAAAACACCAACCGGAACACCCCGACCCCGCAGCGAAGCCCGAGAGCCGCCCAAGCCTCTCAGCCGTTTAAAGAAGCACCTGAGCAAAACCCAATACTTCGTAAAACTTTATTGATTTATCACTTGATTAAAGCATGGAATATTATAACTATTATACATCGTATTTTCCTGTAGAAAACTTTACATAGTTTTTCATATTATATAATTTTGGTATTCTCTCAGAACTCTATACATCCATTGGCAAGGAATGGTCTTTAAATTATTGATAATAACTGCACTTAATACAGAGATATTAAAACTGAGGCATTTTAAATACGCGAAAACATACATCTTAAAGGTGCTGAACAAATTGAAGTTACAGATTAAAGGGAGATGCTTTTTCAACTATTTTAAATTGACTATTTTAAACTGACTATTTTTAATCTTTCTGTTGAATAATAAAACTGAGCTAAAATCTGTGAGTTGTCTGTTTTAGTAGTGGACATTGCTTTAGATTGTTCTGTTTTACAGTTTAGAATGTGAGGTACCAGAAATGGATAACAAACTGCTGTAAAAACAACCTTTTCCTGGACGGTTCCACAACAGAAGCAACACGAAGGGAATTCCTAATCACAGAAGGGAGGGTTTAGGGTTTTCCTCGTTAGCACTGTCACCCTCCCTTCCCTCGGGAGGCCTGGAATGACCCCTAACAACAAACGCTATGGGCTGTCCAGCAGTCACTGCATTGCAGGTGGATGGGCTGCACAGCCCATCCCACAGGGGATTTCTGTCCCTGCCTGCACAGCCCACCCCAGAGGGGATTTCTGTCCCTGCCTGCACAGCCCATCCCACAGGGGATTTCTGTCCCTGCCTGCACAGCCCATCCCACAGGGGATTTCTGTCCC
>NC_031788.1:14289142-14324135 GCF_001522545.3 Parus major
AGGGGATTTCTGTCCCTGCCTGCACAGCCCATCCCACAGGGGATTTCTGTCCCTGCCTGCACAGCCCTGCTCCCCACAGCGAGCCCGGCTCCACCTGCAGTGGCCCCACGGCAGCAGGGCTGAGCTGCACTGGGACAGCCGCAGCTTCAGCCCTTGCTGGCTCTCTGAGGAAAACCAACAAGTGCTGTGGAGTGACCTGAGCACATCCTGACTGCGGCCTGCAGGAACAGGACATCCCTTCTCCATGCACTGCAGACCCTGGGATGGCTGGGTATCACATACCCAACTTCAGCAGTTTGTAACTGGTACACATACAACACAAGGGAAAAAACAGTCTCACACCAAAGGCTGAAGGGAAGCATGGATTAAACATCCTTATCCTATGTGCAGAGAGAGTACAAATGCTGCCCCTTACAGTAAAGAAAGCCCATGAAGCAACTGTGAAGTCATTTAAGACCTCAAAATTGAGACTTGTTTCAAGACATGACTGTAGGGCTTTCAAACCTGTGACACACAGAGGAACATGCAGCTGGGCCAGGTGTGTCTGATGGGACATGAGGGAACACATTCCATGAGGCAGTGATACATTCCAAATCTGAAAAATAATGGTTCAAATATATTCCCTAGGATTACCTATGACCAGAAAAAAAAAAAAAAGATTAGCAATTATTACAGATTTAAATAGAATTAAAATAAATACTTCATTTTCTGCAGTACCCAATGCAGTGACATTCCCTGGGAATGAGCAGCTACATGAGATGCAACACAAAAGAATATTTCAAATGCAGCAAGTTACATACCAGCATTGCTTTTTTTTCAGTCTTCTCCTATTGTCATAGCCATTCACTCCCTTCTACTAAATAGCAGTGTATAGATGTAACCTAATGGGCATTTAAAAGTCAAAGAGCCACAACTACCACTTCTCTTTGGTTAAAAATAAAAAGTAAAAATAAATTGTGAAAGCTTTGTCACTATTTCTGACTGTGAAACCTTTCCCAAACAATGCTTACACAGGACAAACTGATGTATTGAGGAGCACCATAAAAGCCCTTTGGAAAAAGATCACAAAAAACAAACCAAACAAATAAACAAAAAAACCCCAAACAAACAAACCCAAAAAACAAAGCAGATTCCCAGCAGCTCAGAGCAGCATATCCCAAGACAACCTCACCTGAGGCCATCTTACCAAGAAACTCAACTCAAAAAACAAAATGTTACACACTTAGTTCCATTCAAGTAGTTAGGCTGTTGTTGCTGTTTGTTGATTTGTTTTTTCCTTCAAATACTGTTAATATTTTAAGTTTGCTACTCTGGATAGCACAACAGTGAATATAACACTTTGCATTATTTTAGGAATGGAGTCTCTTCTCCCATCCTGCCATACTTTCCTGGTTTAGAGAAGTCTTGAAACTTGAAATTTAAAATTATTTCAAAGGTCAAGACAGCATTCTGTCACGGAAACATCGTCACAGAAACCTAATCTGTTTCAAGGAAATAAAAACTCTTCTGGGCAAGCAAAGCTGTGGTGTCATGTGACATTTTGCTTCACAGATTGCCTTTCAAAGCACAGAATTGTGTTGGTAACTGAGCACATGAATGAACTTATTTAATTCTGCTAGAGCAGTTTTTTGGTAACTCAGATTTTTTTAGATGCCACTAGGAACTAAGAGCTGAAAACATTAAACAAAAATAATTTGCACAAAATGACACATCAAAACCTGCAGATCTGCAGTAAAAGGAGACAAACCGTTAAGGACTGAACTTCTTGCTAAGCAGTCACCATTACTGCTAAATACATTATATTCAAGGGTCAAAAAGGTGGGTTTATTTGTTCTGAGCCTTGTTTTTGATGTTCCTGTGTATGCTCTGTCCATGATCTGCCAATGTATGTAAGGAAAAGAAAAGCCTTTTTTACTTAAATGCTTTTAACTCAACCATAATAAGCTAAAGGAGTAGATACTATTGTTGCTCCTGATGTAAAATCTTCCATAAAACTAAAAATAAGGCTCAGAAGATGCAGTATCAATATTAAAAAAAAATAATTCATTTGCCAAACAGGAGGAAAACCTTCTCCGAATATCCTACTTATGTTCCACTTCAACAACCCAGAGCCCTGCCTGGCCTGGTCCTGGACACAAAGGAAAATCCAGAGGGATCTTGGGTGGTCATTGGCCAGTCGAGTTTATTATGAACACGTGCCAACATCACAAGGCTACACAAGTATAGTCATTAGTTGCAAGGGGCATAACTCATATGGAGAGATCCAGCTGATTTATCAGCTCCAGCTGGGATGGAAGACTGAGCAGTGGATAGAAGACTAGAAGAGACATACTGGATCATACAAATGATTAGGGCTGAAACAAAGAGACTGCACACCTAATGTATTGACTCTGTAAGCAATAATTGAAATAAAACTGCTGGCACTTCAGTAGGATGGACAGAACAGGATTATTTTCCTCGTTCCCAAATGCCATTGTGGTAAGAATAACTTGCTCCTGTGGTGATACACCAGGGTCCCATTTTTTCCCATCCACTTCAGTCCATCTCTGGACACAGCTTTATGCACAGGCTGGCATAACAGCCTCACCGAGAGCTACCAGGAAGGCAGGTTCATGCCAGCTGTGCCTGCTTGTCTGTGCTGCAGATGTTGAAGACAGCCCCGATGCGCAGGAAGAACTTGCGCAGCACCGCCCGCAGCTCGGGAATCAGGTCGAACTGCATGATCTCACACAGGTACGGGTAATAGGTGGAAGCGTGTGCCCTGAACTAGCCAAGGTACAGAAACAGAATGTCATTCGCCATTGCTAGAGCAAAACAAAAAGTGTTGACACATTCATAGCTACAGCAACTTGCTAAAACACCAGGTGTCACCCAAGCCCTGCCAATGGCCCAAGGGCACCGAGCTCCGTGCTGTCTGCGCATGCAGGGTCTGCTTTGGTGTTACGTCCTAAACAGAGTCAGAGTTTTGGGACTTCTCAGCCTAGAGCCAGCACCACAGTCTATTTGTAGCAACATGAATATTTGTACTCCCTTTTCCTCAAAAGGGCCAAGATCCTGAAAATTATTCATGCCATCACTGTCAAGGACACTGGAATTCTAATTTTACAGGGGTGAAATTCACCCTTACCAT
The DNA here is from genome assembly GCF_001522545.3 of Parus major. NCBI lineage: Eukaryota > Metazoa > Chordata > Aves > Passeriformes > Paridae > Parus > Parus major. Next base: position 14,292,273 of record NC_031788.1, read on the forward strand.
TCCTGTGCAGCTGTAATACAGCATAAGCCTCCCCCTTACTGCATGCTCATTCTGCTTTCACATGAAAGCTGTTCAGTAACTCTATCCACATTCCCACTCATCTGGAACTTGCATGGATGCAGCTCCATTTCCACAATGCACAATGCCTGCAGATAGTGGAGCTGCCACTGCTGTACTGCAGGGAGAGTGCTCGCTATGAGGAACCTCCCATCTCCAATTCAGATGGAAATAAAGACTGAACTCAGGCTGAAGCCGGGATGAAAAACATACCCAAATGCAGACATGACTTCCAGCCCCTTCTTACCTTATCGTCACTGATTTTTAGTGTTTTTGTTAAGAGCAACAGCAGGAGATTGGTCCAGGCTTCTCTGTGGCTTTCCGAGTTGACAGTAATAAAGTACGCCAGGGCTTCGCTGCACACACTACAGAGATGGCACAGTTCACAGAAATCATAAAGAAAACCCTTATAAAGTTTTAATTACATGTTCTGTTTGTCCTCTCACTGTACTTTGTTTGCAAGCAAGATGCACTTCCATAGGAAAGTTTTCAATCACATGCAACAACTTTAACTACACAAATTTACCTTTTCTGGTACAGGAATTGTTCTGGATAACTGAACTGAAATATTTTTCATGTTGGTGACAGAGAAGGAAAAGGAAAATTAATCTGCCTGATAAACATTCTGTAATTGAAGTGCTGTCACTTTCAACCTGCAAACACTATTTCCTGACCCTGACATTGGGACAGCTTAGGCAACAGCACCACAAGAGAGCTCTCCCTCCAAATTTGGACTGGGTTAATAAAGATCTGCACAGCTCAGCATCACAGATTAAGGAAGAATTATTATAGTATTAATAAATTTTTGGCCCCTGCTGCACAAGGTCAACACAAGGTACAAACTGTACCACTCGATATGGCTATTTTTAGGACACTCTTTTAATTAAAGAGGGCCTAAGCAGATTAACATGTTCATACATGCTGGCAGATCAGAATCCACTGTATTAGTACCAAGAGCAAGATGGGAGATCTTCACATTTGATAAGAGACTAGTAACTTTCAACTTTTGCATACCAACTCACCCAAATAGCTTTTTATATTACTTTAGAATGATTTTCTACATTTGTTTAAACCCAGGTGTACAGCAGCTTATACTGCACTAATTTTCAATTAGTGTATCCTGTTATACCCATATCACTATGTACTCAGATGGGAAAACTATTTGGACACCAGCACTCCCACAAAGAAAAGCCTAAGTCAGGCAAGAAGGTGCTCCATCTATTCTAGGTAGATTGCTTCCTGACTGCCAAGGGAACTCTGAGTGAAGAGTGGCCACAGCTCTGTGTGTCTGTACCCCCAGGCAGGCTGTCCTACCTGAGCAGGCGCTGCTGGACCGCGTCCCAGGCCTCCCGCCGGCTCTCGTCCACGTACATCCGGAACAGAATCCTCAGGCAGCACGCCAAGCTGCTGGTCTCTTGTTTTAAGAGATTGGGTTTTGATTTGCCCTTGAACCCTAGAAAAAATCAGTCCCACACAGGACAAGAGGGAACATCCAAAGCTGGTGTCACTAGCCAAAAATAAATTTTATCAACAATATCTGCCCTAGTGACCAGTAATGATTTCTTGCCCAGACAGTATTTCCCCTTCCTTGATTTTGACTGAGCTCTGATTTATTTATAAAGATACATATATAGAGAGCAATATAGCTCTACTTTAATAAAAAAAAAACCAGATAATTTAGCAAACAGAATTATTCATTAATTATATATCAGGAAGGATACAAGCAATAAAAGCATGCAACTGTCCAATAAACTCTAGTGGTGATTGCAATGGCACGATGTGTCATGATACTTAAGCTAGAAATGTAGTTCAGCATTTTTATCAAATAAAAATAAGAGCCTCACCTGCTCTCCATAACACAGTTCGCTGCTCATAATTTGAATTAAAGGCTTTTGAAAATGAGTGAGACTCTTGCAGACAATCCAGTAACTTAAAAAGGTGATGTGAAGACATATATTTATACATTCCTTGGTCTTCTGTGTCAATGTGAATGTCTGCATCCAATGTGTCTCGCTAAAGAAGAGGGGGAGAGGGACAGAGGGAGGAAGAGAGAGAGAAAGAGAGAGCACATGCCATAAACTCCAGTAACTCTAATTCCATCTATAGGTGCAATGCAGTATTAGGGCAGTACAACACAGCAGAGTGGTCCTGTAAATATCAGAGTTGTACTCTTCTCAGTAGGGTACTTAAGAAGAGAGAAGTTATGATCTATTCTAGTTACTGATAAGAAAGAAAGACTCAAGAGCAAGGGAAGAACTGCAGTCACAGCAATAAAATACGGAACATTTCCTCTTCTCTAGAAGCTGACTGGGTAGGTCTGTTGAATTCTGAAAACATCAAAATGAACAACAAAAACAGTGTGGGTTTAAACGTTGCCTAGTGTAGAAATTCCCCACTCTTGGCTCATGTAAAATTTAATTAAATGGGTCAATATTTTTAGCTAATTTTACTAGAAATTTAACTATACTATCCCCAAAACAGTACCTGAAGGCACTAGCCAGAACTTCCAGCTTACGGCTTTATTAACAGCCAAGCCAGAACTACTGTACACTACTGCCCAGAATCAGATCTTTCAGGGATAGGGAATCTCTGAGGTCAGCAATGAGTGAAATTTTGACCATGGACTGTGCTGAAGTTCAACTTCTGCAACACTTCCTCTGCAAACATCCAGACTGAGCAGAGCCTCAGCTGTGGCTAAATGAAGACACCCAGTCTAATGAGCAGAAAAGAATGCTTTTTTTTTGTTGGGAAACCCCATAAAAACAAAAACCATCTTTGATGAGTATTCATTCATGATAAAAAAAAAAAACAAAACCATATTATATTGATAATAAAAATTAAGGCAATATAATACTGCAACAGGCAGACCGGCAGGCAACTCTTGAGGCAGACAAAAAAGTCATAACTTAAGAGTAGTTTACACACACATTCAGGGTAATGCTGAGAGGCAGGAAAAGACTATTTTGTGGGCATGTCAGAGAGCTCCAGAGATTGTCTTTACTGTAACAATAAGGTTACAATTAAGTCTGATGGGTACCTGAGCTGCAGCCATGTGCTCAGCATCTTCCTTCTTGCTTGTTGCTGGATAGAACACTATGTTATCAATGGTTTGTATCAATTCCAGCTGCACCACACACTTGATCAGGAGGCCAGCAAATAGTTTTTGGTCTAATGAAGTGGAGCAACACAAGTTTCAGAAGGAATTAATGATGATTCATTTACAACAGGCTAGCAAAATATGACAGTCCCCTTAATAATTTGATATATAGTAATGCTGTGAACTATCTTCTAAAGAGAAAATTTCACTGCAAGGCATAAACACAAATTGCAAAGACTTATACCAAGTTTAACTGTCCCAAAACTTTCTATAGATAACTACAGTAGTGAACTAAGACTGGCTATAAAAATGCGTTGAAAAAGCTTGAATGTTTTCCTTACTTGTGTAAGGACCACCTTTCCAGCTCTCATCTGTTGGATTTGAATATTGGCTTTGTCCTCTTTCAGAAGCATTTTTATCCATGCTGCTTAAAGACTGGCGATCTAGGTCCAAATCCTAGAAGAGAGTGCAGAGCAGCTCCAGCAATCTGAAACACTAACTCCCAACCAGCTATCACTTTTCAGATGATTTCTCTAATCCTAGATTCAAAGGCTTCCTGCATCCATCCTTTTTTACAATAACACCAGATACAATCTACTGTCAATTCCTTGTCAATGTATTGAATACAACAAAATATTTTAAAAGCTAACCTAACACAAAACCCTTCAAGTCAGTTTATTTCCCTGAGTTAACTCTTACCAAGTGTTTTTCAGATGAATCTTCCTCCATTCCTACAGGCTTCCATGTCAGCAAGCTTCAGAGTTAAAGAAACGAAACAAAATAACAACAAAAAAACAGCAAACACCAAAAAAAAATCAAACAGAACAAAACAAGGAAGATAAATATTGTTGCTTTGGAATTGGGTATCAAGGCATCAATATAAGAATTAAGCTTATGAACTCACACATGAGGAATAGTTGTTTTGAAGATTTCTAACATGCAATTGCATGTCTGGCCCCAAACTTCAGGGCTGAATTTCTGTCCATTGAGTATTACCAGGTTTTCTAGGCAGTTTGTACCTGATCGTGCCAACTGTTCATTATCTGTGAAAGAAATGTTCCGTATTTACCAACTTCTACAATATCAATGAAAAATCAACATTCCCTGTTACTGCTCCACTAAAAATTTCATCAATACTGTGAAATTCACAGTCTCTTGGCTCAAAGCCTCCCGTTGTACAATGTTACAACAAAGCTGAAGAACCTACAGAATCAAAAAGTTTCAAAGTAGCCTTCATGAGATGGAAATCCAACCAGGGAAGACAAAAGGAAGGAAAAGCAGCAATCAGAAACTTATGATTTACTGCAAGATCGTCCCCTGACATTCCATGCTAGTAACATGCAGGATTTCAGGTGTAAGACTTGGAGTCAGAAAGAAAACATGTTCTTTCCAAAGCTGTATTTAGAAGTACTCATTGGCTGGGAGAAGGGGGAGAAGCAGGTGCCAGAAAATAAGAAAAAAGAAAAAACCAATCAGAATGCATACACATATCTATATGTGTAAATAAAGGAGGTAATGTATCACTGCAGTCAAACCAAGCAAGGCTGTTGGCAGAAGGTTCAGAAGACTGACACCACTCTCCACAAGCTTCTGCTGTCTCACAGTAACACCATGAGCCCATTATGAACACAGTACCAAAAATGTTGCCTAACTCAATGAAAAGATTGATGCTCAGATATTCAATATATTTCATCAATCTACCACAACGCATATTGTCCTAATGGGAACTTTTATTCTTCCAAAATTCAGTTAACCTTCTCCTTTGTAAGTAATGAACATTTAAAACTACATTTAATCAAAAGAGACAGGTAAATAAGGTACCTTGTTTTACACACCAATGTAACTGTGCAAGTATGTCAGGAAGAAGGATCTCGTGCAAGGCTCCATAGAACTGTGTGAACACGTCACAGATGGCATAAAGGGCATGGTTGCACGTTGTGGTCATCCACTCTGATTTCTGGGACAGAAAATGAAAAGTCTTTGGTTTTATGGGGTTTCTTCCACGATGACAACACTTGGCTTGTACATGGCTGGTCGACAAGAGACACAGCTCTGAGGAGAGAAGAACTCAGAACTAAAGCCTCACAACTGCAGATGTCTTGTCAGAAGCTCTTAGATGGCCTCATGAACACTGCTCAGAAAACTGCACACGTTCACAACAAAGGGAGAATATTCTCATTGGAAATAATCAGGCAGACACACAGGTCACTGAATACTGTGGCAAATTTCATTCATGCCAGAATACAGAACATGTTTAGTTAAGTCTGGGGCAGTATGGGGTGGCAATATCTGATGTCAATAGAAACTGCTGCCTCAGATGTGTGAGTTCTTAAAAAGACAACTGTAGGAAATGCTTGTTTTGGGGTTTTGTTTTTTTTTTTTTTGTTTTACCTCAGTTTGTTGTTCAGGGAGTTTCATATTATCAAAAATCCGAAACACAATTCTAAACAGGTCTTGCCACCAGTGCTTTTCAAAGGTATGCCCGTAACTCTTCATGATTTCAAACATCACTGTTAAGCCTCTATAAACAAACCCAAACAAGTATAGGGACAAATGTTAAAGTGTGTTCCTGTGATCTCTTCACTAAATTAATTCTAATAAAAGGAAAAAGGAAAAAAAGAAAAGCTTTATTACCTTGTACGAACATCTAACTTGCAACGATTGATGATACAAGAAAGTTCAAACAAAATAGGAAACCATCCTCTGACCCACACTCTGTCCCCAGGAGCCACATTCATGTCATCACTTGTGTATTCTCTTAATACCTTGAAGATCAGCAGGAAAAAAATTTGAAGAAAAAATTATCTTAAAAATCCTTATATGTGACAAATTTACATACTACCAGTGGTACAGACAGACTTGGAAAGTTAGCTTAACTCCTACTGTAACGCTCCAGTTCTGCAAAATGTAAATACAGCTCTGAGATGTAACTATTTGCAAAAATACTAGAAAATAATATATGAAAATAAATACTTTAATCTGTTTTACTTCAGCCCAGCTAAAGGCCTTACAAGTTGCTGAGGTCTGGACTTCTTGGAAAGCAACTTTAACAGTGAGAGACAACTGCTACAACAATGCACGTAACAAGGAAATCTAAAATTGACAGAAACCAGTTCTACAAGACTCTGGTACCCTGAGTGCAGCACACAGTGGGGACATGCAACTGCAATGTAACTCCAGGCTGTCCTCAGCCAGTGACTGTTACATTCAGTATTCATACAACACGCCGATGGAGAAGAATACACATTTGTAACCAGCTGAACTAGACATAACTAGGGTGAACAGGAGCAGGAAGCCCTGCTTTCCAAGTTATCTTAACACAACAAAAACAAAAAGCCAAACAAGGAATATTTAATTCAGTTATTTCACATTTGGACTTACAACACTTAATGTTACTGAACTAGCCCTAGTTTACTGCTTACATAATACCAAAATTTCTCCTAAATCCGAATAAGCTTTGAATATAAACACTTGCAATTGAAGTTTGAGTATGAAAGCTCTTTCTTAGTAGATTAATCTCCATTTAACAGTAGAAGAGAGTATGAAAATGCAGCAGGGTAAAAATTCAAATATACCTGTGGTCTTTCTGAGACATATTTTGCACAATAGCGAATAAGCCTGATGGCTTCCATGCTGGTGTCCGGGAAGGCAACATTACAGGCAAACTCAGAGAGGCATTTTACTGCATCTTGAAATGAGTCAATTGCTGCTGGAAAATGCTGCTGAAAAATATTTGCTGTGAAGAACAAACACACATAGTTTTTAAAACTCACTGATATTAAAATCCATAGATAAACTGCATCAATCTAGGCATGTCACCCACAGTATACTGCTATGGAACAGACAGACATGAAAGGACCAGGTCCCCTACATCAAATGTGGTTCTTTGCCCTCTCTTGCATTCTTCCCTGTCCCATCTCACCAACTGCATTCCAAAGTTCTACAGCAGAATATCTATATCTAGTTTGTCCTGCCCATAACATTCAGGAGACTTAAAGGGTATGATGCAGCTGCAGAGTTTAAACAGTCTGGCTGCAAAGTTGTGTGTTTATCTACCTGGAAGTACAAAAGCCTTATTCAAATGAGCCTTTGAAGCAGACTCACGGCAGCCAGGCTAATTTGGGTGCATGCATCTGTCAAGCATTACTTACTAACTATGTGTGCTGTAGTCTGAAAGGCCAGCTCTACAATATTTCCATCGTGGTCTGACGCTGCTTGATGAAAGACTGCAAAGATATTTTTCCAGCCTGAACGAATGCTACCAGCTTGAGAGTTCACCATCTGAGCAATACAGCGGATCACCATGTCTCGAATAGTTGGTGATCTTAAAAAAAACAAGAGAAAGGAAAGCAAGACTACTTTACACTGGCACAAAGTAACTGCCCCACTTCCCTGCACATGACCATCTAACCCACACCAAGTGACATCCTTAAATGGGACTAAAGCAAGCTAAAGCAGAAATTGAAGTGCCTCACACCTGTTTTTCTTCATAATATGCTCAAAAGGCCTTAGGAAGTCTTTCTGGAAGCGGAAGTTGGCTAACTCTCCCTTCTCAAGAAATTTCATTGACAGCTGCCTTAATGAGTCTACAGCAAAGATGGCAACATCTTCGTTAGGGTTACACCCAACCTAGAAAAAAAGCATATTTTCAAGCACTTATCAGTTAATTTATATGAGTAATAAATTTATCACTCAAGTTCCATCTCAGCCCACTAAATATTGCTAGCACATTCTAGTGCTCAGATACTTGGGAAAGAAGGGGTTCTTGCTGAAGGGGGCTTTCTGTCATTTCATCCATCTAAACAGATCTGTGGATTTTGAATGCATCAAAGCAGAACTGCAATAGCCAGTTAGACGCTAAAATTAAAATACAGTTCAATACAATAAAAGAAATAAAATCTTTGGTTAAAAAAATCCCATCCTAAAATGATTCAATTTCCTAAGGAAAACAACTGTTGTTCCAGGATCACCTGTGTACATTATAGAGGAAAACTAACTTGGTGTTTTAGCCGAAGGAAAAGAAAAATTACAAAAATACCAAATCATATAATGAAGATTACGTAATTAAAGACCATTCCTATAAACATTTCTATTTGTACACTTCAGATTTTTAAATAGGTGCTTCTTAAAGGTGCCTTGAATGGAATTTTTTTCAACATCAGAATTTAAGCTACTAACAACACAGAAAGGGAAAGCTGATTAATGAAGTCCCACTATTTATGCATATAGTGTAATTTAATTTAAAAAAGTACCTTATTGAAGTGATCTCCAATCACATGCCAAATCCTTGACCACTGCAGCCTGATCCGGTTCATGTTGTAATAGGAGATCTCCACAATCTTCTGCAGGCTGAACATGCGTGGGTGGTGCGGGGATGCCAGCTCATCCATGGACACAGCACACAGCCACCGCACAAAGTCAACTGCACGGGAGAAGCCTTCTGTGAGCCAGGCTGCTCCTGTGCCAGGGCCCCTGGAGCCCACCATACATACCTATGGCATTCCCGTCCAGCCTCGTGGAGCCCGTGAATATCCTGCAACAAATAAAGCAGGTGGAGTTTCAGCTGCGCATCACAAGAGTCATTACAGCTCCATGCTGCAGCAAAAGGTCAGCACATCTGGAGGTACTTCCCAATCCTCCATGCCATGAACTCTGCACCTCTTGTATTCTTGCTCCTTGGCAGCAGTACGTGCATCTTTCTTAGTCTAAGCACCCTCTTTCCTGCACTAAGTCACAGTCTACCGTGCTCCTGTCCTGCTGCAGGAACAGGCACAGGCTCGCAAGTTTACCCAGGCCAAGTTATACTGGAACACTCACTTGGGTGACAGCCTGTTAAATTTCATGGGAACAATAAACAGCCAGTAAGAAAGGCTTGCTACAAGACCCTACTGGTTATCAGCCACCTTTGATCCTGATATCCTCTGAGAATATGGTCGGTTCTGGCTGTCAAAACAGACAGGAGACAGACAATGGATGCACTGTTGTCTCCCTGTTGTCTCTTCTTCCTCTTCAGCTGTTCAGTCTTGAGAGGAGTTCAGACTGCTGATAGTGGTCCATACAGAACACTGATAAAGCAGAGAGCATTCCCAAATGCCCAAATTTGATGTGGGAATTCTAACACATTCATGGTTAGAATAAACACTGCAAGTCTGAACACATGATTGTGCAGACTTGCACAATTGCATCAGTAGTTACTAAGAACTCCCATTCCAACACATGGTTTAGTACAGAGGCATGTCTTTAGACAACATTTCAGAAGGGCAGAATTCAAAGAGAATGACTGAGGTAAGAGTGCAGAGGTCACATTCTCAGTACCTGTCTACTGCTACCACCACACTCTGTGAGCTGGTCTCCCCCACGGACTCCTGGATGCTCGCCATGTGCCGTTTGTCAGCCCCACTCCCAACGAGGTTCCCTGCAAAAAATCCATTAAAAAACAGTATTTGCAATCAGGAAATAATGACTTTATATCAACTCCAATATCAAACATGTAGACAAAGGGAAGTGACTACTACTTCTAGTTACCATGTAACTTATATGGAGTGGATGGTGCCTTTGCCAGATCTGTGCTGGATTATTACACAGCTGAACATCATATTTATTTGATTAAGACAATATTATATTATTAATAAAAGTGGAACAGATAAAATACTATATTAAAATATGAACTCTAAGTCAGCTACAAATAGTTACTGCTGAACACAGTTCTGTATTCATTGTAATCATCAGATAAAACATTCACTCCAGAGATTTTTTAAATTAAATTGTTTCCTTAGTGGTTTTACAAAGATTAAGGCAACTTGCCTCATCCCTCTAATTTACAGCCAAAAATCTAAGGTTTGTTTCTTGTACACACTGCAGAAACAATAAGAACTGTAACAGCAAGGCCAACATGCAGAGATAAGAAACTCCTTTGGAAAAGCAACTGTCAGTTATCTATTAATTCCTAAATATAAATGTCTCTTTTTTCTATTAATTAATACTTGTAACAAAACCATGACTTCGTATGGCAAAACAGTTTTGAAAACAGCATATTCCAACAAATAAATCTGGAATAGTTATTACATAGCTTAACCCAATTCCAAAGTTAGAACGGATTTGGTAATTATAAACACATATTTGAATACACAGTTTCATTAATCCAACATAGCTTCCCCTGAAAGCAAGTAAATATATTTGAGTATAACACTGAGGATTCTTTAACACCCTTACTCCACTTGTATGCGCATCTTTGTGAAATTTAGGATTAATAACCTTACCTAATCCCAGGCTCATAAACTCTTCTCCTGCAGAGGCATAGCCCTTAATGCTGCCTTCCCTCTCACGCCCAGAACCAGACAAATATCGGGTTTTCACACCAGTTCCTATGAGCTGTGCCAGCTCCAATTGGCTAATACATTTCAAGATCTAAAACCAAAAGAAATTACACATTGTGTTTCTGCACGCCACCATCTTTTTATACTTAACATATATTTGTATTTAATATTTATGACCTTCCCAGGTTCTCCAACCATTCAAACTACTTTAGCCATGATAACAGCTTTGATGGAGCTAAAACATTACTAATAAACCTGAATGAAGTTGAGTGGTTCATTCAGTATCATCAGCCACCATGAATCATTCTAATACAAGAATAAAATAAACAGTGCACTAAAATCTAACCTGGATCTCTAGCTACTAAAGGATACCTTTTTTATTACTTTTTACAGCATCAACTTTCAAGACTATGAACAAGTTGGAGCTGATCTTCTAGAGACTTCATTGTCCTAGAGAGATGAAAAGACTGCAACACCGCAGCTGTCCCCACTAGAGTAACAATGTTCCAGCCTAGACAGTTGAAATGCCATGGCACAAAACTGACTCTCTTCCTTCTTGCCGCATGGCCACATCCCTTGGCTGGCACAAGCACTCAGGACAGTGTGCTGTGAGCCAGGTCTGAGGCATCTGTCAGCTCCAGCACATTTTGGCTCATACCATGTAGCCCAAGACTAGAGGCAGAGAACATAATGCAGCAGAAATGATCCTTTTAGCAACAGCATGGATTTAGAGCTGATAAAATTGCTCCTGGAAAACAGGCTTTAAGAAAATGCATATAATCCTGATAGCTTAATTTTACCAGTCATTCACCAAAGTATTTTAGCCTTTATTTTTCATGTGTTTATGGTGTAAATGTTGCAAAACATTGCACAGACAAGTCTGGACCTGTGAGCTAGAATATTTTTGTTTCCATGAATAAGAATTCAATATTTTATATGCAAAATTTTCTAAAGCCAAATGAGATTGTTTTATACCATTTAAATTCCATGTCAAATGCAGCCACAAAAATTACAATATTGTCATACAGTTTCCACAGGGTCTTAAAAAAAATGCACTGCATTATTTTTATATCTATATTAAAAACAAAACAACTTAACAATATTATGCACTTCCTTCACATTTTTAAGAGTGTTCTGGGACCCGATAGTAGAAGAGAAAAATATGACATCATGTTCACTATTTAAACTAATAAAGATTTACCTCATGCCAAGAATTGCCAAGATAGTTGCCATCAGTGTGAGCAACTGTAATGAGTGTCTTAATGGTATCGATGTTCTTCTGTTTCATTTCTGTAATGCTGGAACTGGCGGTCAACAAGGAAAAACGAGCAAGGGCCTGTACGTAAGCATCTCGTTCAAGCTACAAAACAGAGAAACAAGCATCAAAATCAAGTCTCCAAAGAACCAGAGAAAGCAACTGACCTACAAATTTTCCTTCTGTGGATAGCTGGCACAGGTAGAGCACTTTCCAGCTAAAGGAGATGCCAGTTCACAAATGCTCTTAATAGAAGATCCAGCAAGAAAACGAAAAGCAGAGTTGAAGAAAGGCTTGATTCCATCAAGACCCTTTACCATTTCAAGAAAGCAGATGAGACACTTCATCTTCTAGGTATAAGCTGTAATTCTTCACCTGCCTCCCAAAGCCCACATGGACCTCAGGGAGTCCCAGGCTAAGTCTGGCACCCACCTGCATTCCAAAGATACAGGCTATCCTGATGGCACAGCGTATTCCTTCCAAACACAGGGACGCAACTTCTGTGTCATCACAGTTCTGCAAGCCAACACTGTAAGCTGCCAGCAGTGGAGTCCAGACAAGCTAAACAGAGGAAGAAACAAAGCTCAGAAATCTCTTACAACTTTAGCCCAAAACACTGGGTTACTGAAGCCAAATATATCCAGAGTCCATCTGTTGCATTAGCAAACTCTTCAGAGTTATTTTCCACTTTTTTTTCCCCATGCTTAAAATTCTTGCTAATGAAAAAACAGTGAGAACCTGACACTCACTTTGAACATGGGTCTGACATGATCCAGGTGAGTGGCGCTGGTGAAAGGTGCCTTTGCATGGCTCACTGCCTCCATGAGGGCTTTAGCTGTCTTTGCCATTTGTTCCATCTCCAAGTTGTACAACAACCTCCTCTGCTTCTCATTAGCCACACCTAAGGGGAACACCACACACAGACACTGCTTGCTTTTCTTACAAGAGTATATTCCATCTCATCAAACCAAGCATCACAAAATGATAAATAAAGGTATTGAAAATGAAATCCAAAGATAGAAATCTTGCAAAACCTTAGAAGTCAGGAGGCTGCTCCAGGATGCAAGCAAGGAAGTCCATCCAGCACTAAAAATCACAACAAAACTTAAGACTTTATTCTGTACAAAATAACTAACTCAGCCCATAACTATATAACACAAGCTATTACCTAATTGTTCCAAGTCAGAGGCACAAACTCTGTTAAGTCATTCTGCATGTAAAAGTGGATGGAAAATCCTGTATCCTCTTAGGCTCACATCCCCAAAACAAAAACAGCCCTCACCAACATGATAAACAAATTAATAACTTAGTGTTTCTTTATCCTTATACTCCAAGGTGCAAATTCAATTTTCAATCAAATTAATTTAGTTACTATTTTGATTGAGAAAACCTGCAAACAGCATGAAAACACTGGAAAACCCACTATGCTGAAGATTCAGAATTCACTAATTTGAATTCAATTAGTTCCAGCTATTCTGAGTAAAAGTAAGGTACAGCTGGAGATACTGGTTTCTACTGCATGCTACACACAGAAGCCCTCATTTGGTCTGGATGAGGAGAGGTGACTATAGATTATGACAAACTCTCTAATCTCTGGTATGCAAACACTATCACAAGGACTGTGACACCTCCCAGCCACTGAACTATGGAGGGAGACAAAAAACAGCCCAAATCAAGCCCTCACTCATTGTCTAGTGCATAAAAACAAGTTAATTGCAAAGCAAGTTCCCCCTTGAGTTATTCCTCACACTCGTGTTTAAAAGCCCCAAGAGAGCTGGTTTCTAGTGCTGCCCTGCAGCGGTGCCAGAGGCACCTACAGGGCTGCTCCCACCACAGAAGGCAGTGCTAAGTTGTAACAGACCCAGCTTTGTTACATATGTCTCTATCAACCATTCTAAATGTACTTTATGTATTGCCAAGGCATTTTCACAAGGACCCTGCACACCACTGTGCCATCCCTAAGTTCCTGCCATAGTTTAAGAGCACTGTGGTCTTCTAGTTCCTTCTTACTTGGTTTACTACACTTGGTTGTAATTGCATATTCTTTTGTCTCTTTCATTGCAATTTTCTTTCCTTCTATTTCTTCGTAGATTGTGGATAAATACTCTTCTGGCAGGTCCTTACTGTCGTTGATTCCTCGATTCATTTTAATGTACTGCTCCTTTGTCATTTTATTTTTTACCTGTAAAATGGAATAAGTTGGATATCAGATTTTGAATGCAAGTTCCAAGGAAATCTGAATTTCTGTAAGTTTGGATTTCTTAAATTTCTACCTGTGGACTGTGCAAGTCTGTAGTCAGCATTATAATGGAGTATGCCAAAACATAGGCAGTGTCTGCACTAGCAAACAGTGTTTGCCTGAGGGAGGAAAAAAACAAAACAGGTTTATAGACTTCCAATCCCTCAATCCATTAGCTCTAGTTCCATATGCAAGAAAAATACTCAGAAGTGTTATGGATTCAACCAAAGAGCCAACAAAGACTGAAACTAGCCATTAGAAATGCATCAAACCCTGAGCAGTTTAAAACACAAGCAAAAAGAGGGAGAAAAGTGCATCATCTTTGCAATATTGAAAACTAGAGGGGACTGAGATTTTCAAGGACATTCCCTACCAATTACCCAAAGAACAATAATGCATAAAGGACAGCTCATTTTTCACTCACAGAGTTTCATAAAGATTGATGTAAAACCAACCCACTGATACACCAACCGGACTAAGGAAAGGGAACTAATAAAGCCTGACTAAACTTCAGTGTTTATTCCATTAGGAACAATAGCAACTTTGCTTATTTGGTATCAAATAACATATACACATTTTGTTCCACATCTAACAGGAAAGCAAAAGCATTGTAACATCCTATTTGCTGTTTATGTCATGAATTTTTAATTCTAGCCATTTCTACAGCTTAATACTGTTTTTTATTACTCAACTGATCTACATTTGTCTAAAATTGTCTCTGTATTAGCTGATGCATTTTAACATACTTAGGGGCTTCCCTTTTCCAATAATTACTCCTAGCAAGTAGTTAGGATTTAAGGAAATGCCAGCCTCAGTGTCCTTCCTATCCAATATCAGCAGTGAGATCTCCTCACACAAGCCTGCACAAGTTCCTGGCCTGATAGGATCAATCTATCCCCTCTCTCTAAGGGCCGCACAACAGCACAGCCAGGGAATGTTCTTTGGGCACTGATCTGATACAAAGGATTTGAATTACCGTTGGTTGCATTCAATATATCTAGCAGCAAACTTCTCCATTAATCTATCAATCTTCTGGGCTTCACCTGGCAGACGAAAACCTTCCAGAAATATACGCAGAGCAGAGACAAAGTCTTTTCCACAGAAATCAAGCTGGTCTACATAGGCATACATCACTTCCTTGTTGAACTTGCTGCTTTCCCCAAGAAATTCCCCTACTTGAGTCTAAAAAACACAAGAGACAGTTATTACTGTGCAATCCAAGTGCCAGTTCTGCAAGAGGGTTTCTAGGCTAAGAGTTGCAAGGCTGTCAGCTCTGCAAAGATCACATGTGGCTGAGTGGGCAGAGCAGCCGATCGAGGGGTGGAGAGGGACAGGAGTTCCAAATATGTCCCCTCACTCTGCAAATTCCTGCTTCCCTCACTGCCAAAGGCAAGATGTGCATTACTGCAGAGCCAAGGAAAGCTGAACTGTGCCCAGCTGCACACACAGCAGAGAATGCTTTGCCACTGCAGCACATGATGCTCCTTTGCTGGCACAGGACTACAAGCAACTGACACTACCCTGTCTCCCTCCAGCCTCCAGGGACAGACAAAATGCAAATCCCATTGATGGGGAACCCTCCAGCACTTTTCTGTAACACTGTACTTTACTAAGAAGCCTAGGACAGCAAGTAAACAGCAGGTAGCTTTGGCATTAGGTGAGGAGCCTTGCATGTTCATTTCTCTAAGATATGAACTCCAGAGCAGGGGCACACAGATACCAGGGATAGGGCCAAAGCTACTGGGATAAGTGTACTCATTGTGCTGCACATAATCTTACAGAGCACAGGCGTTCCTCTTGGTGCAAGAATTGTGCCAGGTCCTCTGCTGTACTGCCAAGCATCCCCTGCTCCTGTAGATACTGGATTCCTCTCTTTGGTTTTTTATTAAACCTATTCAGACAAAAACATGGGGAAATTGAATTAAAAATATCACAGCCTATAAAATTTGAGTTTTACAAAGTCCTCATAAATCAAAGATTCTGTGCAATAGGTCCATGTCTTTTCTTTCTAGTTAGGAAAGAAGTTAAAGAACGTGCAACAAATATATTATCACACCATAGGCTCCATCTCATAAGGTACATTGAGCTGCTAATAACCTTAGAAGTAATTGCTGGAAAACTCCAAAACTCACCTTTTTGAACATTAAAAATTATAGATTTTGCATGAAATGTTAAAAAATGTTGCTGTTAAAGACCTTTTTCTAGTATTTACAGACACGAAGACCTTCAAATTAACGAAAAAGAAATAAAACATAGCTGCACAATGATTTAATTCTTCAAACTCTATTTTAAAAAAGGACAACATCATGTAAGACAACAAAACCAATCTCTCTCCATATGTACACACTAATGTGGAGCTGAGCCAGCAAAAAGGAAAGCTGTGAAAACCCCTTCCACTCCACCCAGAATTTTATGAAATTCCTTTTAACTGTAACAGCCTCCAGCACTGGTTTTTGACAATAGCAGGCAAGAGTCTTCAGCATTAATATCAATTTGTAAGTGTCCCTACAGGTGTGACTGTGAGGCCATAAGAAATAATACATTTTATTACTAGGGAACTTTAGTTTTCCTGTCATACTGGACTTACAGTTCTATTCCATGTTCAATTATTTCCTTTTGTTGCTTGATGACTTCAAATTGCTCTGGATCATCTGGGACAGCAGTCTGGGTACCAACACTTCCAACTCCTGACGATACAGTGGAATCCAAGGAACTGACACTACTCCGTCTCCCTCCAGTGTCCAGGCATTTACCTTCAGCCATTTCCTGCTCAGATGTTTTATATGAACCTATTTACAAACAAGGGGAGATTTAACTTAGCCTTGTTTGGTCAAGCAGAAATCTACAAGTCAATATTCTTATTTTACCATGTATACTTTTTGGCAGTCTGCACTACACTCCATGAAGATGCTCCATTGGTACAATTCTAAAATAATCCAACAAAAGGCAGAAAAGCAGCAGGATCCATGGAGAAATTCCAGCACTTCAACTTAGTAACTCCAAGACCGGTCACATGCCTTGTTCTGCTTGAGCTTTTATAGTAGACAAGGGCCTGGCTAAAGCTTAGCAACAGAACCCAGTTATTCAAACCAGACACCTGGAGAATCAGTAACTGCAACAGCACTAGCAACTGTTTGTAAAGTACCTCACTTGTGTAAACAAATCGTTGGGTGTACGCCTGGCATCCACACCTCTGAATAGCTTCTAAACACTGAATAAACACAAGAATTAACTGATTAAATAAATCAGTCTCTCCATACAGAAACAATCTTACCCAAGCTAGTCTGATGATTTGGGTTCACATAAAGGTCTTTGCTCCATTCTACCATACATTTTAAAATGGAAACCAAGCACTCAAGTCCTTTTTTCCTCAGGCTTAGCTCCTAAAACATGAAGAAGAAAATAGAAAAAGAAAAACCAAACCAACAAACCATGCTGAAAACAAGCTCTACAACAGTCTCCCTCTAAGGAGTGGGAAAGTATAATCTTTAAAAATAAAATGCTTATGGTGTAGATATGGCACAAAATCTGTGCAAAGCAAACCCCGACAGACGGTACCACTGGTTTATGGGCTCCAGAAAGGAAGTAATTTAACCAAGGAAGAGTCTTTTGGTTCTCTCTCCCTTGGCAGTCCAGCTAAGAGATGAAACCAGCCTGGTCTCACAGTGCAAACAGGCAGCAAAATCACCAAGTAATTAATGGCACTGCTTCGGCATCCAATTGCAAATTATCAGACTAATAAAAGTAGATTACAGACAATATGAACCTCTGGAAGCATCAGTAATGATGCAAAGATAGCACTGTTTATGAAACAATAGTACCTTATCTGCAAAGCTGTTTTCCTTACCTGTAAAGGTGTCATTCCCAACTCGTGCCCACTTCGTCCCTGTGCGATTTTGGACAAATCATTTACAAGACGTTCAAATATATTAGCAGCATTTAAATCACAATCATAGTTAACATAAATATCCACTACACACTGGGCATCTGGAAAATAAAAATATTTTATTATTTATTATTTTTAGTATTCCATAAAAATGGAAGTATTAGGATTCTATGCAATAGAATTTTTTAAATAATCAGCCAGTTGGAGCAGGGAGTGAAGATGAATCCACACATTCAACCCAAGCACTCTAGAACCAAATTCAAATTCTCATACTTAAACATGATATGTGGCATTTCTTTTCAAAGTGATTTTCATCTGCTGCCAGAAGAAGTGATTCTTTTACACAGTGGAAATACCTGCACAAATTCTAGTTAAAGTCTGAATCACCATCCATTTATGTTCAAAGGAACTTGAAGAAGTCTCTAGGATATTGAGGAAGATCTCTTTGAAGAACACCTGCAAAATAAATAAGGTTAAGGACTTGATGATCTGAAACTTATTAGAACCACATCAAATGTACAGATTTATTTCTGTTCAGTAATTTCTCTTGAAGAGTAACATTTCATGCATATTAGAATTTAGATACAGCAGTAATACATTACTTTAGTGAGAAAACCAAACTAAGACATTGAAATGGAAGTTCCAGCTGTCTTTTTACCATGACAATATTTTGAGAAGTAGAGCACATGCAATTTATAGATTAAACATCTCTCACCTCAATCTGCATTTTTAAATGGGTCTTAAAATTTGAAAGCAGCGTGAGGAAGATGGCAAGAGAGAGCTCAAATACATCAGGAACAGAAGAGACTCCATTTTTAGATAATGCTACGCAAAGATATTGCTTGATTGCATTGATGAACATTTCATGTGTCCTGAAAACCAGACCAGCATTCTGCAGCACTGAGAGAAGCAGTTGGAGAGACACAACCTTGGAACGCAATTCATGGGATCTAGAAAAAAATTCAACATTAAATGTAGTTCTGTATTTTCTTAGTATATGCTTGCATTTGACATCACCACTGTAGCATTCTTCCACATCAGGAAGAAATGACTGCTACTTTGATTCATCTAAAAGCAGGGGGCAAGAGGGGCAGAAATCAGACAAGTGATTTTTGAATTTCTACCATCCAAATCTGAAAACCTTTTAACATCTTCATCTAGCTTAATAAATGCAGCTCAGTGCTTCTTAAGCACTTCCCCACTTTGCCATCAAAAGCTTCACAAATACTATAGTCAAGACCACTCCAAATGGTAAGATTAATAAGCCTATTATGCAAAACCCAAAAATCTCAAGTACTGAATTTTTAATAATTTGAAGCTATTTTCAATCCTAGATTCATCAAGCTAACTAAACCAAGGGCCTGAAAAGTAGATTTTGAACACCTGCTTAACTATCCAGCAGCTACTTAACCAAGTCCCAAAGCTAGCAGGAGAGGACAGAATAATAAATACAGTCTCATTACTTGGGATCTGGTGGTCCTTCCCCCAGCGGTTTCATGGAGAGCTTGCACAGTGACCTGAACACAAGGAAGGCATCTTTTTGTAGAACATGGGAAAATCTGGCAGCAGCTTGATGTCCAGATACATCTGTTTCCTTGAGAGCAAGAAATACAACACAGACCCTCAGTGAGACAAAGAAACAGAGCAATTTGAAGATTCCACAGCTCCTCTGAGAATCATCTACAGTTTAAATTAAACCTAAACAGGATCACATGTTACAAGTGTCAGTCAATCCTTTATCTCTGTCCCCACTCTGTATTAAAATACACTTAATACAATCAATTTTAGGAAAGGTATTTTCAATATATGCTTAAATTGCAGCTGCTGCTTCCTTTTTGAACCTGAACAGGACACACACATTAGAGTTTCCAGCCCTTTCTTCCACCAAATCCCACTCTATTAGTTGTCACAATAAAAACATTTCTTCTTCTGTAGATGTACATTGGCATCCAGTGCAGTTATTTACCAGATTATCAGTGGAGGAAACAGACTGCCCATCATCTGAAATCCCATTTGTTTGTACATTTTCATTGCTAGAGCCAGAAAGAAGAGTATCTGCAGTCTCTAATGCAGGCAGAGCTTTGACAGGTTCTGTTACCTGCTTTTCTTCAGCCACTAGAGGGGAAAAAGGAAAAATGATTAAAATCATGCCTGAAGAGTTTTATACCCCATGACTTTGTGAAGCTCTATTAGCCTGTGGCACAGAAGTAGCACTGGTAAAACTAGAAAGTCTCTCAGCAAAAGAATATTGTGATAAAATAAAAACCTGTTCTTGCTGCCTTAGTAGGTGTTCTTGTCAAGATATTTAGTAACAAAAATTACTTCCATGTTTCTATAATCAATATATATGAAACTATTTTACTTTAGAAGACTTCACTACCTTTCACAGCTGACTCCACCACATCTTCCAAGATGCCTTGAACCATTTCCTTCCCTCCATCAATTGTTTTCTCTAATGAAACACAGTGAGAATTTTTAATTTAGTATTTTTGTTTAGGAAGAGGATTAAAAGGAAACACATGACAGAGGCAAAAGCATAAAAATTTATCAGCTTTCTTCAGCAGTTTTCATTGAAAATAATTTCTGAGAAGTCATTCAAAAATACTCATGATGTTACGTATGTTGTTTGAATTAAAGCACTGATATTTTTAAGGCGCTTACTTTGTCATTTTTATTTATCAACTGTTACAAACATTCCTAATTTGCAAGCAGTATGTGCTGATGATATAGTCCTCATAATATGCAGTTTTTACCACAGGACTTAATTACCTGAGAGCAGTTCTATCACTTCCCACATACATGTGGGACAATTCTCTTCCTGTCCTTCCCCTTTATCTGCCTGTTCAAGTCAAATTCCATTACAATTCTCTATAGATAAAGCACACATGGTTTAACTGGAATTCTAGGGAGAATAGGAACCTTTCTGCAGCAGTTAAAGTGCAGACACAAGCAGAGGATAGACAGAAAGTCTAAGGAGAGCCAAGGGAGTTGAATTGACGGGGGCTGACAATGAACTGGCCTTGGGCACCGACCTAAGGCCCTGGGAAAAACCAGTGCAATTAGAGTGAGAAGAAAGTAACGATGGGAAAAAGTTATGCAAATGTTACTATTCCTCATAAGGTTACATTTCTGGTTCCCTGTTCTAATTAGTTACCCCCTGCTTACATATATGACTATGTTCCGAGTTCCCACTTTCGATTGGATCCTGTGCCCTCAACCCTACTTTATATATTACTGTCTTCACCCCATTTCCAGGTCTTCAAGGCTCCTCCCTATACAGTGTTCAGTTCTGTCATTCTGTCACGTTATTGTCTTTTTCATTATTAAAGTCGTTTGTTTTTTGGCAACCCTCATTGTTCCTGTCCCTATTTTTACTTCTCACTCAACCCTGACCAACCCTGTCCTGGGGTCACGCAACACCAAGCACGACAGAGAGCCAAGGGAGCCAGCCACCCCAGCACTGCTCCTCAAAGCGGCCTCCAAGAGCACTTCTCAACAAGCAGCTGTTAGTGAAAGCAACAGAGCCCGTGTTGTGCTCACCTGCTGCCGGCAGGGCAGGGGCCTGCTTCAGCTCCCCGCGGCCGGGCTCCCCGCGGCCGGGCTCCCCGCGGCCGGGCTCCCCGCGGCCGGGCTCCCCGTTGGCCAGCCCGGTGCCAGCGGTGCCAGTGGTGCCAGCGGTGCCAGCGGTGCCAGCTCTGCCTCCCCAGGAGCTGTGCTGCCGCTGCCCCGGCCGTGGGGACCGCGACCCTGCCACCCCAGGGGACTGCGGCTTCTGCGCTCGCTCTGCTTCTCTGGACTCCTGCAGCTTGAAAAACACATATGGAAAGGTTCATCTAAGCACAAAATACACTGAGGGAAACCCTGTCTGTGATGACTGACGTTCCTTTGTCAATTCACGTCTTGGCAGGAAACAGTGAAACTACAATCACTTGGCCAGTAAGATGAAAAGGTTACACTTCAAGTTTATTTGCAAAGCATCATTTGTTTATCCAAAGTCATTTGGCAGAAGACATGGTGTGAAATTGTTATTAGCAGTGCATGTCACCTTTTATTTTCAAATCAATCAGTGTGCCTCAGTGCAGGATTTGACATTTCTAACGTGAATTAATTAATTTCTAAATTAACAGATATGCAACCACAATGACAGATCCATTAAAAACAATAATAATAAAAAAGTTATCACTCTTTTGCAAGCCTAAACATTTGAGATGAGAAAAAGTAATAGCTACTTACAGCTTGATTTTCCATCCGTGTAAAAATGACATTTAACATCTGTGTCAGGGTAGCTTTGGCAGTTGTCTGGTTAATAAGATTTTTACTGGCCAGATAGATGTTGTAGCAGGTTCTAACAGTTTGAAGAACTGTTCCTTCATGAATTTCTATATATGGAGATGTTACTACAGTGAGAAGAGCCTAGAAAAGTCCATAACATGGTAAAAATGAAACCTAAGCAAGTAGACAGCAATGCTCTTCTTCATGCATGTCTTCCAGAATAATCACTGGGTTTGCTACAAAACACAGATATCTTTTTTTAAGACTTTACAAGCAACAGCATTTCAAATCAAATAAAATTTAAAAGGACTTCCACACCACATCTCTGCTCTCTCCTGAGCTGTTCTTAGAGGTTCTTATCAAAGCTAATTTTCCACCAAGGGAGATACTCCACCTCCAACTGGCGTACACTAACATCAAGTTGGATTACTAGAAGGTTCACCAACTTCCAACCTCAGCTACAGGAGCCCAAGAAGATTCCAGAGCCAGAACACACACCACAGGCAGACACTACCATGCCTTGTTAAGAACATAGTCTGGCAGCTGTCTGGAAAATGGCCAGGGGAGCAGACAGGCTTGAACAGCATTCCATGGCACTGCATCCCAGTTCCAGGGCCTGCTGTCAGGGCTGAAAGCAATTCCCTGGCCTGATGGAGGTGCACACTGCAAGCCTCTAAGAGGAGCACCAAGCTGTTTGAAAGATGGCTTATCTCAGAAAGGACAAACATTTATAAAATATTCCCTTACACTGTGCTTTCCCAACGGGAAGTGCATTTTCCTCACCAATTCTACCTGTCAGCCTCCCTGAATGCAGTGACACACTGGACAATATAAGAAATGAAGCAACTGAGCCCTCAGTAATATTTCACCTTTTTTTTTTCAGTTACAAAATGAAAGAAAGAGAAAGCAAATTAATGTTGCACCAAAATAAATCAAATTAAATACCTTAATTATCTGAAGTTGTACTCCTTCATCTGTTTGAGGACCCTGAAAGCAATTGCAAATGGTTTCCACTATTCGGTCGATCAGTCGTTTTCCAGGAGCTCCGCTATCTGGGGCATTGCCAGTGATATGCCCATACGCAATGAGTTTCTAGATAGAAAAATGCAGCTTAGATGACCACATACTGTTAAGAAGAACAGTTTTGCACAGCATAAAAAGGCATGTTAAGATAGCATACCTCACTTAACCAGTTTGACACCAAAAGTTTAACACCATCTATAGTCCACCAGCAAATACTTTGACTGCTCACATACGTGGACAAAACAGATTTTAGTATGACAAAAGCTTTTTCCACCCAGGCCACTTCCTACCATGCCATAACCAGAGAAAATATTTTTAACACCAGTCTTTTCCGGAATGTGACCTCCTATGTCACACCAGCAGCACAAGAAACCCCATGGTAATAGTCCTTGTGGAGCCCCACAGACAAAGCACCTTCAGTGAACGGTGTAAGGATCCCCCAGCCCCAGCAGAGGGGTTACAGCAGGGCAGCCACACTGCTCCCTGTGCCTGGCCAAGTGTGACCCTGGGTAGGGGCTGCTGCGACCCCAGGCAGGGCTGCTCCCCACCATGGGAGTACACACCACATCTGGTCACTGCAGCTTTCTCCATCTCACTCTGACCAAGCTGAACCTCAACACTTACCTGTAAACAATCCAAGGAAGTACTAACAATGCGTGGAGACTTCGACTGGCAGGCCAGCTCAAACGGAAGGAAATATTTATCTGCTTCAATGAAATTTGCTTTTGGTGGAGCAGAAGTGCCTTCTCTAGGTGAGAAAAGAAGAGTTATTATTTTTTCTAAACGTGTATTTCACAGCAAACTACACTTTCTCCTTTCTCTAAATTTAAAGCAAAATCACGCACAGCAGCATACAAATGTAGTGCACCTTTCTTGCATATACTTTCTTAAACAATGATCAATTTTCTTTTAAAATCACATAAAACCCATTTTACATTTATTTATACTCTATCTGATCTTTTTCATATCTTCCTCAGCTTAACTCTTCCCTCGCTATACTCCAACGCTGTCTCACTATCTAAAACATTGGAAAACTCCTATACAACTGATGTAGATATCCACCTTATTCAAAATGGATTAAATAGAGCCCATAAGCAGAACACTAAGCAAATAGAAACACATTCAGAGACCCATTTGCTCATTTTTTCAATCATAGCACAGTGCTGGGCTGGAAAACTTTATTAAAATTTTTATTTCAGTAGTATTTTAATAGGTGTTCTTTATCTAGGTAATAAAGAGCACATGCTGTCAAACAGAGGGTATGTACTGCTCCCCATGATTTCCTATTAGGCTACTGAGTCCAGTAAAAGGAAGCAAAAAACCAGCACCTTTTAGAAATTTCGCCATTTTTTCCTGGTGAAATTCATAGGCAGTTATGGATTGAGTACCCACAGCCACAAACATTGTGTAAGTGAAATGCAAACGCCAGGCCACATGTTCTTGGCAGAAAGGTGGGTAAATGGGGATTCACAAATTCACTGCTGTAATGTATATACACTCTTACACTTCCACAAAAGTATTCTGTTTGTTCTTTTCATACACTGTTTAGAGTAATTAATAATTTACCTTTGCTTTTCCAGCTCACTTTTTATTTCATCTGGAAGAGAAAAAAATAAATCAAGCCTTGGTTATCATTATCAATAACACAGCAATAAAGCAAAGTTGTTTCCAGTTTTGTACTTCAGTATTTTTGCTACTCCATTCCTGTAACATCTCAGCTTCAGAGATCAGTTTCAGCAGTTATTGAAAGGTGTATCTCTTCAATTTTACATTTAAAAAGCTGTTTTTTCCAAACATTCTCAACAAAAGGTATCTTTAGAATACTCAGACATAATATGCAATTTTTATTCAAGTGTAAGTCTGTATCAGAGCACTCAAGTCTGCAGAAGCCTTTAAGGTACTCCATAAACCATGAGTTCAATGCATGCAACCTTCCCATTACCTGCACTGCCAGCCAGCCTGCTTGAGCCTTACAACAGAAATCAGCTGGACACACTCCCAGGAGACAGGAAATCTCAAATGCACTCTGCCCTTTTGCCAGCAGATTTATTTTTTTTTTAATTACACTTTTAAAGAGCTTTTCATAGAACTAAATACAGGGGGGGAAGAAAGTTCCTTTCTCATTTCTCTTGTACACAGCAGCAGATCCCTAAGATCCTAGTAAGGCTTTCTGAGAATTTCTAAGGTATCACCACGATGCACAATACAGACCAGCATAAGCACCCCCTGTGAACACTGACAAATCCATATCTAAACCTGCACCCACAGTAAGGCTGCACAACTACATCACCTGTAACACCAGGGGAACTTTCCATCCCACCCCACAGCCCATGCTGCAAACTACCCAGAGTCTGAAAAGCACCATGCTTAAAAATTCTCATTTCAATTTCAGGTGTTAGAAAACGATCATTCATTCAATACTTGTTCTCCGCTGAACTCTGGCGAGGCAGCACTGTTTGTGATCCGATGTCCACAGTTCAGATTATTTCAGTGCTATCTGTGAACCTCAGTAGTTTCTTCTGTCTCAGGAGAATCAATACACAAATCACACAAAGGAACAAGCATTGCAGCACGGATTACTGGGTTTTGTACAGGCTTGCTTGTCAGTGAATGGCACAGGAATTAATCTGCACAGCATGTACTGATTTTTTAAAATGACTACCCACAATGGATAGAGAAAATGGAAGCAGAACACAGTGAAAACCTGTATAAGCTGTGAGTGATAAGCTCCATCCAGAGTTGCTGCTCTCTCTGCCATATCCGCTTGTTAATGAGCATCAGCCTGACATCCCTCAGTTCTCATGGCACACAACCATACTACACAAACCGAAGTAATGTTATCCACCCGAGTCAGCCAAACAGACGCCAGAAAAATGGAAGAGTCCCGGGTGCACAATGTTCCCAGCTCTCCTCAAGCTCATCACACAAACAACCACATCCAACAGCTTTAAAGAACAGTTGTCACTTGCCAGCCCTGCAGAAGCCAAGCCCAGTGCTCAGCACTGGGGCCTTCAGGATCAGTAAGAACTTTGCAGCTGTTTGACAGCACAAACCCAGCACCACTATCCCCTGATGCTTTAGGCTTCAACTGGAGAGAAGACAACAGAATGGAGGCTGTTGGTAAGAAATTACCAAGGTTTTCTGTGCCAAACAGACAACTTAAATCTTGCACAGTACCATTTCTTAAACCATTGTGTTTTTCATTCCAGGATCCAACTGGCCTACCAACAAGGTGACTAGTCAGAAATTTAGTTCAGCATAATTTCAATTCAGGCCTTTTGATTTAATTACCTTCCCCATCTTTAACACCATACTGATCCAAAGAGCCACTGAGAACAACAAATGTGACCCACCAATGTATTGTGTCCCTATTTTGATCTGCCTTGTTCTTAGCACAGCACATTCCCATGACACGCAGGAACTGCCTGCTTAAAACACAGAGTCTTCTGGATAGTTTTACACCTTCAGAACGCTTAGTCCTGCCTCCAGGTCTTGGCAGAGAAAGGCATATTTTAGCTATAGCTAGAACCCCAAGTACAGCAGGATGCCAGGGCCAGCAAAAACACAATTAATGCTGTATTTCAGACACTCTGTAGAACTAAGGTGTACAGAGTTTTTTTCTTAATGAAGAAATTTTTCTAATGCAAAAACTCCACTAAGTTTCTCTTTCTTTCAAGGAGATCATTTTCCCCCAATACTGATTGTTTTGCAGAGTAAAAAGGATGTTGAATTGAAACTTCACAAAGATTATAGCCTTAAGGAGACATGATCATGCCCATCTTTACTGACACTTGTCTTAGATCTTGCACTGGAAAAATAATGTAAGAATAACATTCCACATTAGTTTAACTCTCAGAAGTACTCAATAGATAACAACAGCAAAAAAAATCTAATCAAGTCCTGACCAAGTTCCCCACAATTTTGTTATAATGAAAGCTTTTCTAAAGCCATATAGAAACACCTTTGCCACAACAGTATTTTAAAAGGTAATGCTAGCCCAAAACAAAAAATGAAAGGAAGAAAGGAAGCTACGGGCATACTTCTGGTACTGATTGCATCAAAACAGTTTGAAAACTTCCACATCTGAAGTCCTCAGTGGTCTAACCATCACAAGTAATGAAACAGAAATAGTTGCCTAATTGAAGTCTGCCGCCAGGAACAGCCAAGCCCTAACAACCAGACACCACCAACTTCCAGAAACTGCCTGCCACTGGTCCTATTTTTCTTGTCACAGAAGAAACAGCTCAACTCCCTTCCACAGCTACAGAACACGGTCCTAATTTTGGTCAACATCAGTCACCTCAGCTGGCAATGCTGACCCCTCACTTGGTGCTTTAGGTATGAGAGCTCCCCATCTCTCCCACAGCATCCCCTTCAGCCAGAAACATCTTCAGCCCATGTGCTGCCCACCTAACGAATTCCTGCAACATTCCTACCAGGCAACAGAACTGGAACATGAATGGTTTTTCCAGAGCTTCTGGCTTCCTGAGCTTCTGGATAAAGCTCACAGTGAGGAGCTGCCTTTCTGAAGCAGATAGATGGGTTCAGTTCACTTGTATTGAAAGCTACACATTAAAACAGAGGACATTGATTGTCTGCCTGCAGCCCAATGCCTGCTCTGTGGCCGCAGTCAGGTTTGGGGCAGTGGCAGCAAGAGAGCTCCTGTGCAGAAAATGGCTTGTGCTGGCACAAGGAACGGGCCGTGGTCGGGACAGCTGGCAGCAGTGCCAACACAAACACGTGGAGGAGCAGCCAGAGCTTCCCTCCCCCAGGCCGGTAAAGCCGTAGTGCCCAACCCCAGCCTGCCTTTGACTGAGTCCAAAGCCCAAGGCAGACAGCGATCACACCCGGCTGTACAGAGCCCTTCAGAAAAGCGTCCAGGGAAGCCAGAGTCTTCTCTTTGCCCCAGCCTTCTCTGACCACGCTGGCCAAGAGGCCAAACTAAGAAACACAACTTATTTTGGACATTTGTCACTTATACACAGAGACTTCCTAAACACACAACCAGATTCCTAAAGTGAAGGCATTGTTGAAAAGATTTTAACTTATTAACAAGGTAAGTAAACAAATTCTGTTGTTTACAAAGCTTGAAGATACGTATGTGGAGCTGCCCAGGTTATCAAAGAAGGCTGCAGAACCAGGGGAGCTGCACAGCATGTCATTAAAAACAGCCCCAGTAGGGCAGGAGCAATAATTTATGTGAGTGACCCAGGTGCACAATTAGCATCCGTATAATATGAACTGTTGTGATACAGACCGTCAGTATTCCACTGCAAATTTTCCAGGATAATCTCAGTAGATTTACTAAAAATCATGGGTACCTGGAGCTTCATGTAAATGTAAATGCTTATTAAACAACTACTTTTATACAACACAATTGTCTGTTGAAAATAAATTTTCTCAAAAACACAGTTTTCTAAAGCAGAGCAAAACAGCTTCTCTGTTTAAAACACTCCATTTCTCCCAGTCTCTCCTGGGGTTTACTGGCACTACAACTACAGGAGACAACCCTTACACCTTGCCGATGAGTCAACGGACTGAATGAATCTATTCACACTCTGCTTACTTAACGTTAGTGCTGTGTATTTCAAAGGAGGGGGCTAAAAGAGGCAAAAAATCTCCCAAAGC
The DNA here is from genome assembly GCF_001522545.3 of Parus major. Lineage (NCBI taxonomy): Eukaryota > Metazoa > Chordata > Aves > Passeriformes > Paridae > Parus > Parus major. Next base: position 14,321,046 of record NC_031788.1, read on the forward strand.
CTCAAAAAAACACCACTGTGAAGTGGTTATGTTCCTTTTCCCCCACACTTTTTCTGTTCCTGTCCTAACTGCACCTATGTTACTTCTGATTTCTACAAGGTCATATGCATTTTGCAATTCAAAACTGATCAGTGTTAGTCCAGTGAAAAGACCGAATTACAGGGAAAAAAGGGTAAGAAGAGTTTGAATTGAGAACAATTAAAGAAGATCAAAATTTAAAATAAAGAAGACCTATATTTCCTACACAAGAGAGACAGCAATATTCAGTAGTAATTTACTTAAATTCTCAGGAGTTACATGAACAAACCAATACAGAACTCATGCCAGAAAACAAGAGCATCATTGCCACAGTTAAAAGCTTCTTTCTCTCTCACCTCTCTCTCATCTTACAACAAATATTAAGTATAGGTAAGTAACAGAAACAGTACTACAGTAACACCACTGCAGAAGCCATAAAAACAAGTTAATTTCTATTAGGCAGCTGTAGAATGCACCAGTTTCTCTCTATATGGGAAAAAAAAAACTCATCTTGGACTTCCTTGTCCCAGGAGCAGATATCATCTACACATGCTCCATATTGCCTGGTTTATAACTGGTACAATGCCAAGGGGCTCCGATAAAAACACTGCTGCATAGAGAAGACTGCACAGCAAAAGGGATTTAGTAAGAAGTAGAAATGGATTATTCAAAGTATAACTTGGAGAAAAGTGCAGCAGACAACAGCTGACACAATGACCACTTTCATAAAGTAACTACATTTCTTTCAAATGGAATTATTTTCATTCAGTGTTAACTGGACTTTTTATTATTATTCACAACATTCTTTCATCCATGACAGTTTGTGTAGGTTATAATTCTTCAGATTGCCTGTAACATTCTTCCCACATTTCCTCACATATGTACTATTGCACAGAGCTCGAAAATTCAGTTGACACTTTTGGAACTGTCATAGTCTTAGTTAATACAAAGTATAAGCTTAATTAAAATTAAGTACATGGAAATAAAACTGGCTGTTTTCACTTGAGGGAATAAAAAGGGCTTAACCAAAATAGAATAAAGTTTAGGGGCAAAAAATCGCACATAAATCAACCAAACCCCATTCCTGTTGGCAACTTAAAATGACAAAATAATATTCACCAAATGTAACAGAGATCCTCCCATTCAGTCACCCAGGCCTCTAACAGTTGGTCAACAGAAGGTTCTCTCTTTATGCTGACCTCTGCAAAGGGTCATGGTCTCTTTTTCAAAGCAAGTTTAGAAAGAAACATCCACCATCACAGGCATTAGCTCCCCTCCAACAGACTGTAGCTCAGCACGTGCAGGCATGGCATAGCCATAACCCACCAAGAGGCAGGTGCCAACGGGGGCTACTGCACAACACTCCTCCCAAAACCATCGCCCGCCCAGCAAACACAGACCTGCACTAGGCATCTGACAAGGAAGTTCCCTTTCTCAACCTCTAAATATATTTACATAGCAGCAAAACAGGTTCTGTCCTGTAAACGTGGGGGCAGTTGAGGAAGAGATCAGGAAAGCAGATGAGGAAAAGGAATTCATCAGGAAAGCAGTCTCTAACTGCTGAGGCATATGCCTTACGCTCTTGCTCACATTGCAAACTTCAAATAATAATTAAAATATCCTTCTATCTGGCAGCCCTTCTATGGATATACTGTCACTACAGGCAGCTCCTACAGATCTCCTGGCAGTAAAGACTACAGGGAGGAAGATAAAAATGACCATTTCTTTAAGCTCACTCTCACTGTTCCTGGGACAGAACTTGCACCTGCCCGGCCTCCTTACATACCCAACCTGTCTTCTGTCTTGGATACGTTAAATGTTCCCAATTCAAAGGAAAATATTGATGGAAAGCAACCAAAACTGAAAGAGATGTCACTTTTGCAAATTAAGAAAGGGCCACAGAGAACTCCAGCTGCAGAGCTCTACTGTCGTATTCAGTTTATCTTCTCCCTCTCTGTGACACACCATATGTTGTCAGAACTTTTAACACAAAGACCTTCACATAGGCTTGTACTTGCAGATTTCAGGACCAGTCCACTAACTTCAAAAAAAAAGCACTTTCAGCTCTGAAATCACAGATACTACATGTACTTGGCCACAGTGCTACAGTCCTTAGTCAGTCCGAACACGATCTAGAGATTAGAGGTCAGATTTAACATCCCGAGAAGCTCTGAGACTCCATAAATCGAGGGCCTCAAAAATTCTCGTTTCCTACTCTAAAAGCCGCAATTAATTTTCTCAAAACCGAAGTAGCAAGATCAAGTCCCTCCTGTTTCATACCGAGATCAGAACTTAATAAAACCGGTATTTGGGGGTTTTCCCCTCGTATTTGCATGTCCTGTACTGGAGAGAGAACTCCCTCCACTCCAAGGTCCCGAGAGGACCTCCCGCACCCCGCCGGGACGCGAGGGGACATGTGCCGGAGAGCTGGGCCCCTTCCACCGCCGCGCACCCCGCGCCCTGTGCGGGCCGGCCCGGGCCGACTCACCCAGCGCCACCTGGCAGGCTCTCCGCAGCTGCCCGTGCGGGGGCCGCTTCGCCTCCTTCTCCGCTAGGATCTTCTCCAGGGCCCGCGACACGAACATGCTTTTAGTGCGGGCGTCCTGCTCTCGAGCCGGTGGCTGCATGACGAGGCCGGGAGCGGGGCGGGGGCCAGGAGCAAGAGCCGGGCGAGCACTCGGGGCCCGCGACACTGCCCGGAAGGGCCGCACCTCCCTCAGCGGCCGCGCCGCCGCCACGGCGCCGCCATGTTGGCACCGTCACGTGACTCGCCCTGGCCCCGCCCTCAACCGGCGCATGATGGGGTGGCGCGAGGGGCGGAGCTAAGGGCGGGGCTAAGGGCGGAGCTAAGGGCGGAGCTAAGGGCGGAGCTAAGGGCGGGGCTAAGGGCGGAGCTAAGGGCGGTGCTAAGGGCGTGGCTAAGGGCGGGGCTAAGGGCGGTGCTAAGGGCGGAGCTAAGGGCGGTGCTAAGGGCGTAGCTAAGGGCGTAGCTAAGGGCGGCGCTAAGGGCGGGGCTAAGGGCGGAGCTAAGGGCGGGGCTAAGGGCGGAGCTAAGGGCGGAGCTAAGGGCGG
>NC_031788.1:14324329-14336431 GCF_001522545.3 Parus major
GGGCCGAGGCTGAGGGCGGGCCGAGGCTGAGGGCGGGCCGAGGCTGAGGGCTGGGCTGCCTGATCGCCGTCCCTCCCGGAATGAAGGTGTTAATTTCAGGAGATCGCCATGGTAAAATACTCGGTTTTTATAATGCTTCTAACCTATCTCGCCATTCACATTATCCCTGTTAATTCTCACACAGTCCTGTAACGAGGCGTGGAGAAAGAGCACATGTGAAAAAGCCAAAGTCGTACATTAAAGAGGACTCATTAAAAGTTAAATTTTCAGTCACAGAAATTAACCCTCCATTTACAACCTTATACCTAATTGTATCTTCTCCCTTTACCCTTTGCCTAGGTGGTAATGCACCTCACAGCCAAAATCCAGTTCTGGGTTCCAATGGCAGCATGCTCTGTGGCAATAATCCATATTTATTCCATTGACACCCTCCTCGCTCTTAACCATCTCCTCCATTTGTAGGAGTCCAAAGGTCTCCTACAAATTCACATGGCTACATCTAATGGAGAATACAGAAGCACATTTGATTCACTAGATTGTAGTTTTGTTTCTTTTGTTTTAAACAGCAGGACTCTAACTCTTCAGAATGTTATTAATGAACCTTTAGTGTTGATTTGTCAAGAACTGCAATTTTTGTCCCCAAAACCACTAACAAAGGTTCCAAACACCTGCACAAAGCATTAGTTTAGTATTATTTCCCAGGGAAAATTGATCACTGCTTGTATTTATAGACACGTATTTTTTAAATATGCTTCCAATCAGAACTGTGACTGCAAACCCAACCCCCAATGTACATGTCTGGACACATGATTCTCCTTTCACTTACACTACTGCACATGAAGGCTAATTCTACTGTTATCACTGAAATTACAGTGATGCAGAAGTGACATAACTAAAAGACAAATAAGGCCCTAAATCTTTTTTGAGAGTTGCTGACTTAGTTATTGACACAAAAGGAAGCTGTAATTACTGTCAGCAGCATTGCAGAACTAATTAACCAGCACAGCTCTTCATGTATTGTCAGCCAAATTATCAGTTCTGATTTTAGGAGTTTTTTTGTGGGACAGGATTAGTTCTTAGGAAAGAAGCAAATGGATACAGACTAGTTTTTAGAAAACAGATTGAACAGATGGTTTAACAGAGATTTTTTTTAAAAAAAAATCTATCGGGCAAAACCCCTGTTTTTGAAATCATAGAATAGTATCTGAATTCCCAGGTGAAGGGCTATTCTGAGTTTATGGTTTGGATTTCAAGAGCCAAGAGTCAGTACCAGGCCTCAGTAACAGTGACCTCTCTGATTGCTGGTGGCAGATAAAGAACACAGAGCTGGTGGATGGCACACTCTCCTAGGTGAAGTTTGGTTATAGCCAAGGGCTTCTTTCACCTGAGCACCAAATGCACCTGGGCTTTCCTGCACATGGCATAATGCCTCAGTGTCTCCCAGCCCACATAACATCTCACTCAGCAGAGACAGACAGTTCTAATGTCTAATTAGTCCCACTCGGCACGCAGTGCTCTCCGTACACTGACATCACTGTGTAACTAAATGCAGAGAAAGAATAATGGGGTTGATACCATTCTTACAACTATTTTCAAATATTCCTTTCCTCAAAGTACTTTAATATTACAGTAGCTAATTTCTGAGGGAAGAATGTGAGTTATTTGGCTAATTCAAAAGCAGCATAGCCCAGTCCAATGCTACTACTGAGCACAGCACCATGTTGCAGAGCATAGCTGCATGATGTGTGTCGCTGGCTGCAGGCGAACAAAGAGAGAAAGCCTTTCCGCTGGGAGAGAAGGCAAAGCAAGGGGGAAGAAATACATGTATCTGCACACACGTGTTTGCCAGTGGATTCAATGCCAATTACAAGAATTACTATTAAACTGCTGTAAATAGTTCGTTGTGGCAAGTACATCTGTAGTGTGAGACATAAATCATGAGCAAACAATGCCTAACAGGTGGACAGAGTTCACAGTTTGTACAAGCTACTTCCTTGGCACGAAGCTTCTTTGGATTTCTGCCCAGAGGCCAGGTGCTCTGTACTGACTGACAGGACTAACCTCACAGCACTTTCCCACTGGCATAGTGCTACATAGTTTGCTTTAGGAAAGAAACTGCGCTCTAAAAATTGACAGGAAATTTTTTGGAAAAGCAGCACTGGTCTGTAAAGTAGCTTAGTTCCCAGTCCAGCATTAGCATAGAACTTTTCTCCCTTCTTCTGCCCATTCTTCTTTTAACCATTTCCTTCAGGACTGATTCTATTTATTCTGCCTGGCTTCCAGCCACTTTTCCTGATCTCTAGTAATGTACTAGAATAATTTTGTTAAAATCCTACCTTCCAATCAAAACCAAGTTAGAGAATTTTTTTTTCAATTGTCCTGGCAGAAGGAGCCAATTCTAAGATCAGCTGTGGCACCAAACTCACATGAAAGTATTGCAACAAATCATATGTGCTGGACAGATGCAGATAGACCCTTTGATGCTGAGCTGCAGCCTCTATTCCTTGTCATGAAAACAAATAATACGTAACCATAAAATGATGTGTTAGGAATGTAACAGTATTCAGACAAGCAGAGATGCAACAGAATCTGAAGATTAGGCTTTAAATGAAGGTGTTCACATATTCAAATATGATTGCCTTCATGGCCCATATTACTGAACAACCACTGCTCTCACTGATAGCAGCATGTGTTTCTGATGAGCAGCAGCCCTAAACATTTTCTGATGGGCAGCAGCCCTAAGTAATTTTAAGAGTTTAACATATTCAGGCTTGAAAATTTCAAACTATATTCCTTATACAGTGTTTAGAACCATATCTAGGCCACAAAAGTCTGCAAGTATCTAAATACAGAGAAACATTAGAAACAACATGTTTTGAAAGCAACAAAAGTGTATTTATTTTTAAAAGATAGTAGCCACAGTGAGGGAGCAGTTGGGAAAAATATTTTTGCCATCTTCTGCTTTTGCCTGCAGAGCAAGAAGTGAAATTGTTTGGAAAGATGCAAATGCAATTGAGTCATTCCCACAACCTGAGGTGCTGGAGAGGTGGAAGACAGGGCTGGATAATGACTCACTTCCAAATTTCCTGTGTGAGAGGTGATAATGAGACTTTACATGCCACACAAGCAAGTGTTAGAGTTGTGTGTATCTGAATGGCACAGAGCTGGCTGTTCCACGTTGTATCTGTGCATAGAACAGCCTGCTTTGCACAGCACTCTGCTTTTCGCCAAGGTAAGTGTATCACTAGGCAGATTTTGTTGACAGAAACCTTGTATTTGGTAAAAAACAAAGGAAACAGAATACTAAGCTGATTTTCAGTTGTAGTGGGTTTCTATCAGCATAACTTCAGTCACAAGATATGAGTAGCTCTGTGAGGAATTAAAATTATAAATTACCTTCTCTCTGACCTTTATGTCTCATCATTTCCTGTAAGAAATTCAGAGTGTCATCAAGAAATGTCCCTAACTTTACCATACAGTATGGACCTTATTCACGTATGTGCAGAACTCGTCATGTCTTTCACAAAGCCAGTTCCTTGGCTCCTTGATTCAGATCTAAGGATGCTTGTTTCCTTTCCTCTCAGCAGGAAAGGCTTCCTCTGTCTACTCATTACTAAACTCATTTATTCTTGAGTTGCAGTTAGATATTCTTTAGAGGAATCTCCATTGAGACAAAAGGAGCTTTGTTTTGGTTTTGCTTATTGTATCTTCTTCCTATTAGACTAGAATTAACATGCAGGTCCAGTGAGCTATCCAGTCACTCTTCTTTTATTTAAGCTTAATTTTCTTTGTACTTGCAGTATTTTCCAATTGCTTTACAATACTAAATGTTACTGGATCAGAAGAAATATATTGACAAAACTGAAAAGTGTGTGTAGAAATCTGGGCTATGGAACATGTCCTTTCTCTCTCCCTCCAGATTAGTTCAATTTATAGAGTGCAAAATTATTTTTCTATGCTGTTGTCAATGGAAACTTTTCCACAATCTTATTGAACATCTCTGTGTCATCCTTATATTGTATCTTTCGGCATTCTTTCCAAAACCAGTATTTTAGTGCTCTAGTTCCCCTTGTCTCTCGTACTTCATCATTTAAGTCCCAGCCACCATTTTAAGGAAAGTTACAAAAAGCAAAGGTACAAAAACTAAGTTGCAATACATTGAACTGACACAGAGGAAAGAACCTGTTGATTGTCCTGGTCTGATGTTCTAAGGCAGCATGTTCAATCTGAAACTGAAATGGTTCTGTTATTTGTTCAGCCAGTAAAATGGAAAAATAATTTCCATATCATCATCCCACTGAAATGTGGAGACTCAGACTGATCATAAGTCTGAGTCTTACGATCCCACCCCCTTCAACCCTTTAGCAACTGGACATTGTCAGTGACTTCAGCATGCCTGTTCATGGGAGCACTCACACAAGCGTGCTTTGCTGCCCTGGTGCATGCACTGCAAGGTCACAGCCCATGCACCGACCTTATACAAGAGGTTTTAATTCCAAGGACTGCATCCAGTGTTGATGCAGGCACTTGTGCAAGGCTATAGTTTCACAAATGGCTTTAAAATGATCTGCAGGTGACTTACAGCCAAAGGAGGCAATCCTATCCTTCTCCCAGCCCTGCCCTCACCACAAGACTGAACACCTCCTCTCATGCCAGCAGTAGCTCTTGGGGGTTGCACACTGAGCCTGTCAGAGAAAAAATCTGACTAAAAAAGGACCTTTTGTTTGTTTGCCTTCCAGTTAATTTGAGCTGGATCAGCTGATCAGTTCCTGATCCTGTTCACCACAGTGTCACAAAGGAAGTGGTGAAAACATGACACAATGTCGAAAGGGAAAAAAGGGTAGCTCACACTTCAGTTAGCTCAGGCTCAACAATAAAAACCCAGTCCAAGCTGCACACAGGACTAAATGTTTCCCAGTTACATTAATTCAGCCTTGTAGATACAAAATATGTGCACTACAACAACCATGGAGAGAGTTTTATACTGGATACAAGATGCACAGGGAGCCTATAAATGGCAAAATTACATATTATTACCAAGCTCTCTATTTTGTGCTGGTGTGATATCTAACTAGTTCAGCCCACCCTTAGCAAAGATCTTTGGTTATCAAATGCAGACCTCCATAATTCTTCATATTTAGTGGAGAAGAATTCACATATCATCTCACAAAAAACATGTTAGTTTACTCATATACTCGAATATTAAAAACAAATCTGACCAAAATTGCAAGTGTAGACAATACATTCCAGAAATTACATCTCTGTACAGCTGCATTTGGAACACTGAGTGTCAAAGATGCAGCAGCACGTGCTGTGATGTTTGCTCCTTTTCCTCAGGCAGCACACAGAGTGGGCCCCAGCCCAGTCAGTCCCTCAGGCACGGGCTGATCTTAAGCTGAGAACAATTCACCAAATCCCTTCAGCACAGGTTGCAGCTGAAAAGCAGCAGGTGACAGACTGCTGAGATAGTGCCAGTCCCTGTCCCCAGAACCATGCTCTACATCTTCAACACCACTGAGGTGTGTTGGGAAAAGCAGAGAATAGAACTGGAGAAAAGTAGAGCAGGTGGATGGATGCCATGTATTCCACGTGTATTTATGTGCCCTAAAACTTTTTTTTCTCTGATCTTCAGCTCTCTGTTCTACATGGAAGATTCTTTCCAGCTTTAATTGTGAGAAGACCACGAGTTTTGAAACAGCTACATAATTCTGGCCTCCACCTCCTCATTACAATTTCTAAACATTGGTTGTGCTGACACAGAGGTAGGTGGCTTTTCCTGTTCTATGTACTGGCAGAGAAAATAATGCAAATGCAGTCAGGAAGAAGCAATTTATAACAAAAACAAAAACAATCACTATTGTTCATGTTACTTTTATTTCATGTACTTACAGAGAACAAAATACCAAGAGTGAACCTTTGCTTGATTATGTTGGCTCAGGGCAAATACCTGCATACAATCTGCAAAACTTCCAGCAGCCTTTTTTAGTACTCCCCAAAAAGAATAAATCTTTTAAGAATGTTAATTTGTCAGAAAAAAAATGTAAGGAGTTGCAAACTTGTAAGTGGTCTAATATGGGGAAAAAATCACTTGGAACAACTCCAGTTTAATTAACTATTTAATCAAAATTTGACAAACTTCCAATTTGCAAAAGAAAAAAAAAAGAATTTGCAAAAGAAAAAAAAAATTGTCCAAGCATATTGAAGCTTGATGTATCTTCTTTTCTTTAGATAAATATACCTGGCCCTGCTGTCAAGGCAATGCTTCTCCATTGCTGGCTTTAGGAGGTAAAGATCAGATCATACACCACTATGTCAGGAGTAATAGAAACAATTTCTGCACCTGACTTAAAAACAAAACTGCTTAAAAATACCCTGAATTGAGAAGGACCATTTGATTAATTAAACCAAAAAATCTTCTCTCAGTTCAAGAGCTCAGTGAGAACCCTTAATTACATAATCAAAAATTATGTCAGGAAAGAACATAATGAAAACCTAATTATGCACTTTTTAGTACGTGATTAGTTTTAAGTAGGTGGGTATAATTGAGGGAGGGCAAAAGAGGGGAAATATGATAAAACAAGTGAATCAGACAGTGGAAAGAAAAGAGGTGTCAGAGGAGTGAGTAATAGCAAATACAGCCTTCTCCTGGAGTTGAATGTTGAATGTTTTGACTTGACTGCAGAATGTATGAAATAACACATGCTTCTTTCCCAGTTATATGTGTTTAGGATTTTACACAAGTCTGAAAACTATGAAAAGGAAGTAATTTAATTTCCAAATAATAAGTGAATTCAATATCAGAAATATTTTCAGAAAGTCTTGTCCCTCTCCTCTGACCTCATGGGAAGGCTGCAACTCTCGGTTCTCATTGTGTTGTCCCTCTGCCAAGTGAGACACTGAAATAACATTTTATAAAAGCTTGCCTGCAGGTCCCATGATACAGTTTATAGTATCTCCCTCTTCTCAAATCCTGAATCCATTTTGTCATGAAGTGATGTTAGCTTTCAGTTTTCTCTATGATATTAGAGTTATCAAACACCAAGAGTTATCAGACACCAAGGAGAAGCACAAGCCTTGGGCACTGCTGTCTCGTCACAACCCCACGGGCAAAATTGGAGTTGCTGACTGGAAACTTGTGTGACATGGTGGGAGCCCCTTTGAGTGGGCTCTGTTTTGCACATATTCACAGTATTCTTGGGCAGCCACTTCAGACATATGCATCTCAGTTTCCTGTTTTCAAATGGATGTAATTCTTACATCCTTCTACCACACACCATGTGTCTAATTAAGTGCTTTCAGAGCTTAACTGAATGTGTGTATTATATTATCCTCCAATCACATAGACTTCCATCCAACCCTTCCTAGCAATTCTTTTTCTTTGTTCACCATGTTCACTCTAAGCCTCTATTTGTTCCAAGTCACTCTGCTGTCAAGTTACCTGAGCATCTTTATCTTAAACCTATTTTTAGGCTGATGGTAAAAAGAGAAATGCAAATGCTCCACTGGAGTCTAGATTCCTGGAGAGTGGGAAGCTAAGAAATTATTTCTGCAAAGCTCACTGCAAACTACCTCCATGTTTCTTGCTTGGAGATTAATCATTTGTGGAAATCGAAGGGATTAGTTCTTAGCTAGAATAAAATCAGCAGCGGCTTTAGCAAAATCAGTTATCTGCAAAGAATTCTGTATGGGCAGGTGAAAGGTGATTCACATCCACTGCACACAGGCCAGAACCTGATTTTAACCACTCACATGGAAATCTCTAATAACTACATTATTTTGACGGAAGTTTCTAGAATTACTCTGTATATCTACTGATGCAATGTTGGAATTTAAATTAGCTGCTGCCATTCAATAAACAGGTGGTTGAGTCAGGGTTTATTCTCTGCTCAGCAGCAGCATTTGAGACCCTCTGTGGAAGCAGCATACAGACCATCACTGTATCCTGAACAGGTCCCTGGCACACAGACTTCTTTAATATCTTGCACAAACTGCTGTCTCTCAAAGCACATAGTAGAGCTCCTGTAAGAGCTCCTCTTTCACAGGGAAGTGAAAGAAAGATGGTTAGCCATGCAAAATGGCTTCCATATGAGGAGAGTCTAACAGGTTAGAGCATTTTAAGTTGGTGTGGAGAGCACTGAGAGGAAATAAACTAAAAGGTCTGCAAAATCTTTAAATGGTGAATTAAGCGTAGACAGTGACTGAGCTCTATTTTTTGCAGTAATGAAGTTAGGATGCAACCAAAAAAATTATCAGGTTTAAAGGAAATTTTTTTTTTTTTCCTTATAGTTATCACTGAATGTGGAACAAACTGCTAAAGGATCCTGGAAAAGCCAAATGCCTAAATGTGTGTCAATGGAGGATTCAATGGGAAATAGGCCCGTTGTTGGCTAGTAAAGCAATGGTCCAGATACAACTTCTAGCTCAGGAAGTTCTTCAACTACCTTGAGCCAGGTATGTCACAAGCAGGGCTTGAGTGCCAAAATTGTTTTGTGAACCACATTTCAACCAACTTGCCGATTTCCCGTGAGTCTTTGGGCATTTCTGTGCTGTTTAGGGGAAAGAGCTGTGGGCTAGTGAATGCTGAACTGAAATGGTAAATTTAGGGTTCCCCATGGACACGGTGTACCAGTCTGGAATCAGGGTACCTGTGCTCATAGGAGCAATCCCTCTCTGCTGGCCTGCCTTACCACAGTGTTTCCTGGCTGCTATGTAGTTCCAGGCAAAGCTCAGGCCCAGCTTTAAGCTTCTCTTAAAGTTACCTTGCCATTCGTGACCTGTTTGAGACTCATCCTCACCCAGAGATGCAGACAGCTTGCCTGTACACCAGTACACAGGGGTCTGCAGTTCAGTGGCTCTTTTAACACAACCATAAGGAGATGCACACAAAGACCAAGTGGAGATCAATACAGGAGAGGAAAGTTCAGAAACTTAGCTCTTAGATGCACAATGTACCCAACATTTCTTACTGTCAGTGGGCTCTTCACCACAGAGAGCTTCAATAAACTGTGAAATTGTGGTGTGCTAAATTCTACTGGAAAGCTGCATAAACATTTTCATAAACCAAAGTATGAGAGGCTGGAATTTATTTAGCACCACAAAAACAGATATATGTACAGAATTGGTTATATAAGTCATATATACACTGTCCTCACAGACAAAGGGTCATGCAGAATATGTAATGCCCTCCCACATTTGCCTTGGTCATCAAGTCACTTTGAAACTATGCATGAGCAGCAATTCCCTTATAAGCCAGAAATAGGGATTTGCTTCAAAACTTCCTAAAGTTAGCAGAAAAAACCCATATATTAACTTATCAAAGTTCAGAACAATATGCTTTTGGGAAGCCTGATGAACAGATAGTGCTTTTTAGAAAGGAACAGCAGTGCCTAAAGGAGAAGAAAAAGAGTGGGGGAAAGGCAGGTGTGCAGTCTATCAGGCCTTTCTTGCTGAGTCTAAAGGGTATAGCAGTGTAAAACAAACTCTACAATCACTCAGGATTTCTAGATCTAATTTTTATAGGAAATAGGGTACAAATCACATCACACAACTTTCTGGAGCTTTCCTAGAGCCTTCAGCAGGCCAAGGGTGAATAACATTTTCTCCTACAAGGCTGAATACACCCAATATGCAGACGAACACATCACGGATGCTTATTTCCTTTGGTATTGTGATACCACGTGGAGACCTTATCACCTTGCTGCTAATAGGAGAGCCAACATAAAAATGTAACACCTGCAAACAACTTACAAGCACATGTAAATTAATTACATCTTCACAAAAAACCTTGAATTCATAGTAATTGATGCCAGACTCCTTGTAATTGACTCCTTGACTGTTTCACAAAGGAGCAGCATTTTTTTGTTTGCTTTTGAAGTGCTTACTTGAAAACACATATTGACAGTAAAAATTCTCATCAAAACTGAACAGTAGTTGTAAACTACTTCCTGTTAAAAAATATAAAAAATTGAAATGAAGCTAAAGAAAACAAGCTAGAAGGAACATATTTTCAGGTGGAATTTCAGCCAGTTATTATATAGTAGCCCTTCAATAATAAAAGAGCTTGCTGGCTTAATTACATATTCTTTTTCTTTAAAATAAAAGTCCACACTAGCAACTCATAGAATATCCATTCAGAAGTAAGGATTTTGTGTATGTCTGCAATAATTTGGACTTTGCCAAAATGATTTTTCCTTCAGGCATAAGAAAAAATTTTCTAAAAGAGAGTGAAAAATCTGCCTTTAATTTTAATGGAAGCCTTTTTCCTTATCATTTTAACCTTTCCAAGTCACAAGTAACATAATTTTTAAAATGCTTACACAGTAATGCTTTCAATACCACCACTAAAGCTAGAGGAGTGTTTTGAAGCAATGTAGCTTGTACACCACGGTGACAGAAAGTCTCTCACCCTGCAGCGGTGGAGGCATTGCTCCAGTAACATCCTACTTATGCCCTGATGGGCTCCTGTCTTAGTACTTGCTACAGAAATGAAATTATTATAGGATTTTTGAGGGAAGCACAGGAGACAGAGATAGCAAATTAAGAACTTTAACGACTTTCTCACTCAGCCACAGGGTGGGGGCATAGCTTGGGTGATGGCAATTGCTATTGAGAGGGTATTGTTATTTAATTAGGATATTTTAAAAGAAAGTCTTGCCCCAAACAGAAAAATAAACAAACCACATTTGATGATTTAAAAAAAGAGATCAACTGGACACAAAATGAGTAAATTAATGAAAATTCTGTAGCGACTTTCAGAAGAAAACGAAAAGTTAAATGTAAATAATTTGAAAGAAAACCACTGAATTTAGTGTCTAATCGGACCTTCTGGAGATTCTGGAGATTGCTTCCCTGCCCATGTCCCAGACCCGCTCTGCAGTGCTCTCCCATATCCCAGAGCGCTCCTCAGCGCGGCTGGGACCTGCACAGAGCCTGGTCACCCTGCCCAATTCCTCCCCTTGGTGCTTTTCCGTCAGACCCCCGAAACTCGGGGAGATAAGACCTTTCCCACACGTTCCTTCCTCTTTTGAGCAATCGTGCTTCAGACTGACTCAGGGTGAGGGGAACGTTTGTTACTGGTGAAGATGCAGAAAGTGTATCAGGAGAGCCATGATAACTGCACACCTTGACCCAAGACTGCCTCATTAGGACACATGGGGAAATAAAATAGTGACACTTAGTAAAGGCAATTTCCACACCTAGGGCTGAAAGCATTTGAGGTATTTTCTTTACACTGCAGACCTGCAGCCTGCTTTTCATTCCATGTAATGTGATATCCATGAAGCCTTGAGATGACAACTGGGTATGTTAGACTACCAACACTTACTTGTGAACAGAAAACTTAAAAACCAGAATAATGACCAGTCAAGTCAGAAAAAAAGCACCCATGTTGAGATAAAAAAAAAGAGGTGTTTTGGTTTAGCCTGGGAAAGATGACAATTATTACATTATTTATTATGTTTAGTTTTGCTAAGTTTACTTTTCAAGGTAGTATATCCAATAAGTGTCTCTATTCTGAGGCTTCTTAAGAATTCACATTATTAACATTATAAACATTTTAAAATTATTTTAAATTTTCCTCTTGAAAGCTTTCCCCTTAATTAAAAAAAAAGATAAGTTAAAAAAAAAAAAAAAAAGTATTCATAGTTTGACAAAAGCCTGGCAATATTCTTATGGTGGAATGAAGATATTTGGGAGAATCTCCACCGGTATTAACCAAGTTAGCTCTCTGGGAATGCGGGGAGTAGTGCTCAGCGGCAGCCCAGATTTTATGTGCAGTTTGCCCTGTTTATCCCTGCCCTTACGCTGTGCACTCATTTTGCACAAGCAGTTGCAACCATCGTTAAAACTCTGCATTTTGAATTCACGGCGATGAAACATGTTTTTTGTATTTATTCTTTCTTGCCATGGAAGTCTGCAGTACCTCATTTCTGCGTGTGTGTGTGTCCCTTGTGCTGTGTGCATTCCGGTGCGACCCCTCCTTAGCGCCGGGCAGGGCCGGGGCCGTAGGGCGGGGGGCAATGCCCTGCTCGCTCGAGAAACCGCGGTGCGTTCACCGCGCTGTGCTGTGCTCGTGTGGCGTGGGGTGAGCCCAGCGTCCGGCCG